>NW_016160239.1:58896-67881 GCF_001687245.7 Rhagoletis zephyria | reverse complement strand
CATACATACATTCACCTACAAAAGTATCTGGCAAGCAGCTGGCGCTACACACTCGATTGGGAACCATTTTCTCCTAGATTAAATATAAATCCCATTGAACTATTGTAACTTTGTCTTTAATTTTCAGTAAGGTAAAATTTATGTGAAAATTTTGAAGAATTTTTTTAAGTTTTTCACAAAGAATGGAGCTTTGCTTTTACGAGTTTCGCTATAAACTGTCCTATCTACATACTTATTTGCATAAAATGATAGCCGTTTTCGTTGTTCGGAATAAACTCAAAAAACACTGAATAGAGTTCCGTCAGATTATCGGAGGTTATCTTACATACATATATGGTCCAATTACATGCTACTATAAAACTCGCTAGGTGGTGCTGGAGTAGAGTTATTTATAAAAATCGTATTTATTAACCGATTTCGTTCAAATTTTAAATGTGAGCTATGTACCTGTATGATGGAAAATTATTTTGATGAAAATTTACCCGATTAGTGCCGCTGGAGTTAAGGTAGAAATTCATAACACGTATTCATTTTATGGAATACGGTATGGAGGTATATAAAATGAATCACATAGTCATAGCACCTCTCATACAAACCGGATATTTTATACTGCATATCTCTGGAACCGTTCATGGTAGAGTACTCGAACATGGATGGAGATATATGAAATCAATCCCATACTCTTAGAGAAAATTGCGGATATTTTATAAGGGAGCGTGGCGCCTTCCAAACACACTGCAGCTATTACGTATCTTTGTATGCATATACACTTTTGCTAGGTTATTTAAGATGGCAATGGAAATATGCCTTCTAACAACCACCAAATCGTAATATTACGAGATAAATGCGTCACTGAAAATCATGAACGTGAACTGTTGGTGAAAATGTTGGACCAAAATGCTTCAATACAAAAAATTAATTTTGGGCGGTACGAAGTTCGCCGGGTCTGCTAGTATATGTATAATTTTCTGGTATTTTGGTTTTTTGATGGGAACAAATATAAATTTATTTTTTCGAATGGAAGATAAAAAATACGATTATTTACTCCAAAGATATAATTTTCTGCAAAAATGAATGAAATAGAGGAAGGACTTCGTTTGTTATCACACATAAGACATTCTTTTTCATATCGGACACCAAATATGGTGGCACACTTTCGATTGGCTTAAAATTTGTTTTATGGGTTCTATACATGAAATAAGCTAACACGTGTTCGAGGATTTGTTTTTTCTTTTTTCTTTGGAGATATGATCTGTCAAAGTTTGCATTTTTTCGTGATTCGGACTAATCATGTACTCCTTCAAATCGTTATATCTCGGGTTCTTCCAATCGTCTCAACGTCGTTTTAAAGCTAAAGAAACGGGCTTAATATTTCTTTATATAAGATGGTCAAGATTGTCCTAAAGCTAACTTAGCTATTAACAGTTAAACTTTTTGAAGTTCATTTGCATAGTGAAGAACAGTCAATTAGGCATTTAAAATTATACCATCGTAATCCTTGTTTAATTCTCTATAAAAAACGTGGTTCAAAAAATGCGAGTTTTTCAAGAATTATTTTTAAAATATTTCTCTTTATGACGAGATGGTTTATTTTGTGAGAATCAACAATTTTTTTGTATTTTTTTTTTTTTGAAAACTTATGTTAAGATGTTAAACATCGGGTTTTTGCAAAAAGTAAAATTTTATGGCGAATTCCGATAGAATACCTATCAAGATATAATATTTGTATGGCAAGATTTTTCTTTAAGGCGACAAAGCCCTAGAAATGGGCGTGGCAATTGCAGGACTAAAATTATCAAAAGGCAGATTTTANAACAACCACCAAATCGTAATATTACGAGATAAATGCGTCACTGAAAATCATGAACGTGAACTGTTGGTGAAAATGTTGGACCAAAATGCTTCAATACAAAAAATTAATTTTGGGCGGTACGAAGTTCGCCGGGTCTGCTAGTATATGTATAATTTTCTGGTATTTTGGTTTTTTGATGGGAACAAATATAAATTTATTTTTTCGAATGGAAGATAAAAAATACGATTATTTACTCCAAAGATATAATTTTCTGCAAAAATGAATGAAATAGAGGAAGGACTTCGTTTGTTATCACACATAAGACATTCTTTTTCATATCGGACACCAAATATGGTGGCACACTTTCGATTGGCTTAAAATTTGTTTTATGGGTTCTATACATGAAATAAGCTAACACGTGTTCGAGGATTTGTTTTTTCTTTTTTCTTTGGAGATATGATCTGTCAAAGTTTGCATTTTTTCGTGATTCGGACTAATCATGTACTCCTTCAAATCGTTATATCTCGGGTTCTTCCAATCGTCTCAACGTCGTTTTAAAGCTAAAGAAACGGGCTTAATATTTCTTTATATAAGATGGTCAAGATTGTCCTAAAGCTAACTTAGCTATTAACAGTTAAACTTTTTGAAGTTCATTTGCATAGTGAAGAACAGTCAATTAGGCATTTAAAATTATACCATCGTAATCCTTGTTTAATTCTCTATAAAAAACGTGGTTCAAAAAATGCGAGTTTTTCAAGAATTATTTTTAAAATATTTCTCTTTATGACGAGATGGTTTATTTTGTGAGAATCAACAATTTTTTTGTATTTTTTTTTTTTTGAAAACTTATGTTAAGATGTTAAACATCGGGTTTTTGCAAAAAGTAAAATTTTATGGCGAATTCCGATAGAATACCTATCAAGATATAATATTTGTATGGCAAGATTTTTCTTTAAGGCGACAAAGCCCTAGAAATGGGCGTGGCAATTGCAGGACTAAAATTATCAAAAGGCAGATTTTATTGCGGATATCAGTATCATGGTCCTAACACACTTTATTGTTGCTTATAATTGCTCTGAGACAGGCATAGAGAGTGAGTAGGACATTAAAAACAGGAGTTTCGAATATATAGACATGAGAATACAATTAAATTGTAGAGTTGTTAAAAACTTAAAAAGCGACCGGCTTCTTCGGTATAAATTAATAGCGTCTTCTTTTTTCGAAATAATGTTGGCTTGTTTTCTTCAGCCCTTTCACAGCTTCACGTGTTCATTTCTCAAAATATTTCCCTCCGACTGAGCAAAATACTTTTTTACTAATATAGCCATCTTCAGGACGAAAAGTAACCTAGTGCAAATGTTCCAATGTAAGGCAAAATTTTTTAATAAAAAAAAAAACGCCATAAGTTTGTAATTAATCTCTTTTTTATATATAAGTAATACAAACATGCTTTGTTAAACAAAAATAATTTGCACTGAACTTACCAATCTCTGTTTTTGTGATTTATTTAACGAGTGGTGTAAAGCTTTGCTACGTATAACCTTTAACTAAAAAAAAATTAATGATTTTACTAGTCCTTCTAATTGCTCTTTCTTTAAATAAAACATGTGAATTTTAGTTTAAACATTTTATCAAATTCTCATGAATCTTGTAAAAATTCAAAAATTGAATGGATAAATTTAAAATATTTGTTGAAAAACTATTAAAATCAGGCATTGGGATTCTACTGCGAATATCTTCTAAATGGTAAAAGTAATCGATTAACAACATCAGACTTTTTTTGTAGAGCGTTTAATTTCCTATAGAAATAATTGAAACTAGGGCTGTGCGATTAATTGATTACTCAAAATTTTAATTAATCATAAAGTAAATAACTCAGTTATTCGATTAATTAGAAATTATGATTACTCAAAAGTTCAGTTACTCGAGTAATCAAGATTTTTGATTAACCAAAAACAAAAATATTTGAGTAATTTGCTTTATGATTAATCAACATTTCGAGTAAAATGAGTAATCAACCTTTCAACTCTTTACATACATATGTATAAGTAGTTAAAGTTCCTTGATACCATGATAAAAACATAGCAAGGTAGAACCGTTCTCTCAATTTGTCGGCCATGATTTTTTTTTAAGTTTGCCAACATTTTAAAATCATATAAAAGTGAAAATAAAAAATTGAAATTGCTTGAGATTGAAAATGAAAATGTGTGTGTGAGTTTGTGAGTAAATTTAAAAATTAAAATGTTTGGAAACGTCAAGAATTTTAAAGTGACTCTCAGCGGTTCTACCTTACTATATTTTTATCATGCTTGATACTTTGAAAACAACGTTTCTGTTTTCAAAAATTAAAACGAAATTTTTTTTTCATATACAGAATGTAAAAAAGAAAATAAGTATTTTCCAAAGCAAACTCTTTTAACGAGCAAAATTATTTTTTTTTGAGTATTCATATTTCAAGTAACTCGATTAATCATCGTTTTGAGTAATCAAAATCTTGATTACTCGAGTAATTGATTAACCGAATAATTGATTAACCAACTTGCTCGAGTAATCGAATAATCGCACAGCCCTAATTGAAACTCATTTGACAATAATTATGTTTTAGTAAGTTACAACATTCAAAACAAAAATTTATTTTCCTTAAAATACTTCAATCTTTGACCTTGAATATCTTTTTAATGGTTAGATTAATGAAAAGAGTATACAAGACCTTATTGTAGAGCGTTCAATTTCCTATAAATATTGGTGATGCTACTGGTTTAACGATCTATTGGTGATAAGATATGGCCATTTTTATATGAGACTAAATTGAAAATGGAAAACTATGATGAGCATAATCTTCCCGTTAATATTAAGGGCTCAGATTTGGAAAGTACTTTCTAGAGGTACCTAGGAACTAGTTTTCGTGTGTCTGATCCAAAAAAAAAATATTTGGTTTGCTTTGACCCACTCTAATAGGTATGTACATATAGTTCGCACTATTTTCAAAAGTGAGGTGTCAAATGACAGGGCGTGGACTGTAGATGTGCAATAAAGCTTTTTAATTTTGAAGAGGGTTGCCACCTCTTACAAATTTTATTAAAATTATTTAATAAGTTAAATGAATTTGATATTATAATATGGGTATCAACTGAACTAGTTTTGAAAATACTTTACCCCCAAATGACACGTGGAAGGGTTGCCACATTTTTAAAAAATCAAATTCACTTTAATTAAGGGAATAAGGTAACCGAAATATGTATGTGTATCAATATGAGTATCAGAGAAATGAAAAAACATTGACGTATTTAGCAAGAAATAAGTGGAGGGTAAAAACATTCCTGACTTAAATTGAGAGTCCAGTAATTTAAAAGGAATGTAAGCAGAGCAAATCACTCATTGACAATGTATGTATGTACAATAAAACAAAAAATACCATGGCGTAATCCTATGGTTTGACGCAATTATTATTTTAGTTTAACTAAATTCGACTTTACAAAGATCTATAGATACAATCTATTTCAATTACCTAGTTCCTTTAATTCAAGTGGAATTTTATTTTTAAACAGGTGGCAACTCTCTACATGTAGTTAATACACATTTCGTTTGATACCCATCTCCTAATAATTAATTTAACTTATAAATAAATTTTAATCTAATTGTTTAACAATCTAATTTTATAACAGGTGGAAACTCTTTAAAAAAAATAAACCTTCTATTGTCCACAGGTCAAGCTTTTTAATCTGACATTTAATTTTTGAAAATGGAACGAATAGTGCAGATCTCAAGGCACTGAGAAAAAAGGAAAAAATGATTTTATCCATTAGCGAAAAACTCATTACTTCAGAAATTGCAAAAAATTAGCAGGTTTTTATTTCTTCTTTTGAAAGCTAAAAGCCCATACTATTTAATAAAATAATAAAAAAGCCTATATTTACATATATTTTTTATTCATTCCATTAAAATTTAGCATTTTTTTAAACTATGTTTAAAAAATTGTTTTCTTTGGAAAACCGCAGGGACACCCTGTGTCCAAAATTTTAATTCCTGTAATTCTCTACTATCTATATGGAAACCAGAAACGTCATACCAACATTTTATTTCAAAGAATATCTTTTTGAAATTTTTTTATGCTTGCTTTTATTAAAATTCTTTGTATAAAATTAGTCGACTTTAGTGGTTACCTGGCGGCATATAATTAATTTTTTAGGAAAATGCCTATTTAATTCTTTTTAGTGGATAAATTGTCTTTATAAAAATACCAAAAACGAACAAAACCAACAACCACATGATCAAGTGAATTGCAGCGGAATAGCTTCGCTTGACTGTGTTCGCATAACAAAATGAAGAAGTGGGAAAAAGCAACGATAATTTACAAGGCGAACTCAACTGCGCAGTCAACTGGCTGAGTCAGTGGGATCGTCGGTTCGAAGCCTACTGAAAGAAGTCTGATGAGGAAATGTGGTGATTTCCGAAATAGCTATCACTTCTACCATTTTTTNCATTAAAAACGGCCTCAAGCTCATTAAAAAAAAAAAAAGGAATAATTGTTGAATGCCAAACAAGTTCACATGGCAGATATCGAATTTTTCGATTTTTGCCCACTTAGGCGGCACTGTGCGTTCGTGCGAATGAGGCAGGGGAAGATCGCCCTTTTTCATGATTTTGTGACCAAAAAGGGCGAATGGGATTTTCTGTCGAAAAACAGGATTTTTTGCTTACGTATGGTAAGCAAGCAAGAAAATTTAGTAATTGATAATAAAAAAAAGCTGCTCTCTGTGGTAAATTAACGCCGTTCATATGAACCCTATCGGCGGAATTTCATTCACTTTAAATGAATTGTAATAGCAAGTTTATGAGTGTTACAGAAATTAATTGGGAAAAATAAAGTGATATAAGTTAGTAAAACGTGTGGCGAACTAGAGAAGTTGTTTTTTTGAAGAAATTTCGAATCATTGCTTGTTTTTTTTCAAATGTTTTGAGTTTATAGATTCTGAAAGGTATTTTGAGTGATTGTATTCTTTGATAATGCAAATAGTAAAATTTTCGATTGGCCATCGTTTGGAAGGTAGTCGTTAACAAAGAGGCAGTCAATAGGTCAATGGTTACTGAAATCAAAAAGAAAAAGAGAAATAGATTAAGCGAAAAAGCATTAAATATGTGTAGTCAAATCTAATTTACTTAACAAACCACCTAATTGTGCAACTTAGGGCCAGTTTTTCTGTGCACGGCTGTGGTTTAAACATAGTTTAAACACCCGTGCTGACTGGTTTAAACTAAGATTAGCCAATGAAATGTCAGCCATCTGATCAATTTAGGGCCGTTTTCTAATGTAAGCAGTAAAGTTGCCTTTACTAACAGGGCAGATAAATTGTTCCTCACTTTAAAGTGTTTTCATTTTCTTATCTTACGGGTAAAAATAAATTTGTTATTCCGTAGAGTGAAACTTCACTACACTTCCGATAGTGAAACTTCACTACATTTGTCATAAAATTTCAAGGGTTGGCAATGCAACATAAGCAACTATAGAGCAAGAGCAACTGTTAGCATAAACCAAAACCTTGGTTGAAATCTATATATATAAAAAGAAGTTACATTTCCTTGGTAATCTTATAACTCAAGAACCGCCGAACCGATTCCCACGGTTTTGCATTCGCTGGAAAGGGCTCGGGCTCCGTGAGGTTTGTAGTAAAGAAAATTTAAAAAATAACTAGGGTCTCGAGATATAGACCAAAACGTACACCTGGGTAACCTTGGGTATATTTGTTCAATATGGGTATCAAATGAAAGCCGTTCATGAATGCTTTAAGATAGAGCACTTTTCAAATAGCTGGGTGACTAGGGTCTCGAAATACAGACCAAAACGTGGTTTAATGGTTAATATGGGTATCAAATGAAAGCCGTTCATGAATGCTTTAAGATAGAGCACTTTTCAAATAGCTGGGTGACTAGGGTCTCGAAATACAGACCAAAACGTGGTTTAATGGTTAATATGGGTATCAAATGAAAGCCGTTCATGAATGCTTTAAGATAGAGCACTTTTCAAATAGCTGGGTGACTAGGGTCTCGAAATACAGACCAAAACGTGGTTTAATGGTTAATATGGGTATCAAATGAAAGCCGTTCATGAATGCTTTAAGATAGAGCACTTTTCAAATAGCTGGGTGACTAGGGTCTCGAAATACAGACCAAAACGTGGTTTAATGGTTAATATGGGTATCAAATGAAAGCCGTTCATGAATGCTTTAAGATTAAGCACTTTTCATATAGCTGGGTGACTAGGGTCTCGAAATACAGACCAAAACGTGGTTTAATGGTTAATATGGGTATCAAATTAAAGCTGTTCATGAATGCTTTAAGATAGAGCACTTTTCAAATAGCTGGGTGACTAGGGTCTCGAGATATAGACCAAAACGTGGACCTGGGTAACCTTGGGTGTATTTGTTCAATATGGGTATCAAATGAAAGCTGTTCATGAATGCTTTAAGATTGAGCACTTTTCATATAGCTGGGTGACTAGGGTCTCGAGATACAGACCAAAACGTGGACCCGGGTAAACTTAGGCTGTATTTGTTTAATATGGGCATAAAATGGAAGCTGTTATGTCAAAAATATGAGGAAGCAAATAAAAAAAAAATTAAAAAACTCATGAATACCGTTTTTGTGAAAAATAAAATTGTGTAATGCGGACAGTTCTTTAATCTTCTTTAATATAAAAATTAATATAAAAATAAGTAGGGTTTTCCTTCCTGACGCTATAACTCCAGAACGCACGAACCGATTTCCACGGTTTTGCATTCGTTGGAGGTTTATAGCTAAGAAAATTCAGGAAAAATTCAATAGAAAAGTATATGGTGTGTGAGTATCCCTCACGAAAATAAGTATGTTTCATTTAAAGTACGATGGTGCCGGTGCGTGAAACATTGTTTATCAGCTATTCATTGTACTTTGCTCAGTTAATTTCATGTGACATTTATTATACGCACTTCTTTCAAACGCTAACTTAAAACCGGTATTGTGTTCACTGTGAAATTGAGGTTAAAGTTCTTCGATTCCTAACAGTTAAATTGGAAAACAATCAAATCGAATTACGCGTATTGTGCAAATTTTTATTCAACTTCAACAGCAGGCATTTGTCCTTAAGGTGGTAAGTTGAACTGTGCAAATTATTTGGATCGTGCATTTGAGGTTAAATTCACCAGTCTCTCCATAGT
>NW_016160239.1:54789-58871 GCF_001687245.7 Rhagoletis zephyria | reverse complement strand
TTTTTTTTTTTGGTTTATATTTGAAAAGGAAAAATTTTATTTCATTTCACAACAGTAATGTATTTCGATGGCTGAGTGGAAGATCGACCTATCTCGGCAGCCAGTTCGAAAACGCTCTATCTCAAAAAACTTTTCAAGAACGCCCTATTTCAGAATTCATTTCAAAAACGCCCTATCTCAGCTGCCGATTCAAAAACGCCCTAAATCAGCATATTTTCAATACATTTTGAAGTGAGATAGGGCGTTTTTGAACCGAATTTTAAAATAGGGTGTTTTTCAATTAAATTCTGAAATAGGGCGTTCTTGAAAAGTTTTTTGATATAGAGCGTTTTCGAACTGGCTGCCGAGATAGGTCGATCTTCCACTCAGCCATCGAAATACATTACTGTTGTGAAATGAAATAAAATTTTTCCTTTTCAAATATAAACCAAAAAAAAAAAATAATTTTTCTTCATCTTTTAATCCCCAAACGAAATGTTACATAAACGAAGCCATCTGGTGGCGAAACGGAGTTCGCCGGGTTTGCTAGTATCTAATATATCTAACTCATGAAACAAAACCAAACCAAAATTTAAAGTTAGGTACAAATTTTGAAGGTTGCATCGGGTGAGCAACAATTTATCGATTCGAGAAATTAATGCGCTGATGAGAAAACGAAAACTCGTATATTGAGACGATAAAGTGGCCGGTAATCTAAAGGTTAGATCAGAAAACTGTCCTTAAACGCGAAAACGAATTAAAATATGTAGCTATATAATGGCGGGTGAATTTGTATGGGAGATTTTTTCGACCTTGCGCGTATTGCACATACATATGTGTAATTCTAAGCAACTTTGGCGAAGAAACCATGGCTCTAAAATCAATTTGGAATTTGCCAAATTGTGAAAATAGGTTTCTTAGCACTTTGCTGACGTATCGTAAAGAATTGCATAAATTTTGTACAAGAATATGCTGTAGGGGTTTTTTGGTATGAGGATTCCATTTCTGCACTTCTCTTTTTCTTAAAACTTCCACCAGAGGGCACAACATTAAAAAGTTCCACATTTTCATCTAAGCCTATTTTCGCAATATGGCAAACTCCTAATTGATTTTAGACCGATGGTTTCTTCGGCAAAGTTGCGTCGAATTACAAGTAGAATCCTCTTATGTTATACGCGCATAGCCAAAAAAAATTTACCCGGCCTAATGTAAATCCTATGTGTATTGTATGTACATTAGATTGCTTTTTTCACTCCTACCTCGAAATTTTGTGGAAAACACATTAAAAAAACTCCCTGAAAATTTTAACCCTTAATATTAACATTAAGTACTCGCCCAAGGCGTGCAAAGATTTCGGATATAAAATACACGTAAACTTTGATTTGTTTTTTTCAAAACTCTACAGCTTAGAAGCATTTTATGGTATAATCTTTGGCAATGATGGGTTTTCTTCAGGATTAAATGCTCTACAAAAGTGTCCATTTCGGCGTAATCCTTACTCCCACCACCGTACTACACGGGTCACTAAACCCAATTTTTTAATGAAATTCTCGTTTTTTACCCCTATCTCGTAAATAACAAGAGTAGCGGAAAAAATTTAAACGACAAACTTGTAGGGCATTCAATTTCCTACAAAAAACTTTCAAAACACCAAATCGCCAAATCGCCAACATCGGTTGTTTTAGATATTGGCCTTTGAAATTTAGGTAGTGTGGAATTTTCACAGAGTATTGAGCTAAATTGTAGAATTTGTTGATCAACTTCAAAGTCCAATATCTCAAGAAATATCGATGTTAGCGATTAGGTGTCATAAAATTTTTTTGCAGGAATTTGAATGAACGAGAATCTCATGAAAAATTGGGTTTAGTGACCCGTACTACTTCGCTGGTGGGAGTAAAGATTACGCTGCAATGGACACTTTGTAGAGCATTCCATTCAAAGGTTTCAAATTTGCAGGGATATTATTTTTAAGTGTTTTCCACGAAATTTCGAGTTATGAGTGAAAAAAAAACAATAGTCGCTAAAAGAAGCACCCTAATGTACATACATACTTGTATTTTTTATCCGAAAGCATTTTATGTATAATAGATACATACAGCGCGGGATTTCTATTATATCTTTAGTAGTTATAAACCGGGATTTAGGTTGTATTTAGACAGGATTTTATTAACCCAGTTACTGGCAACACTGCTCTGTACTCCATAAGTTNTAAACCGGGATTTAGGTTGTATTTAGACGGGATTTTATTAACCCAGTTACTGGCAACACTGCTCTGTACTCCATAAGTTTTGCATTACGCATTCTCATTTTCTATTTCAAACAACATAAATTTTGAACAATTTCATTTCTTTATTTTCAATTTTGTATAACTTTAAAATGTTGGAAAACTTAAAAAAATCCTAATGGACGAATTGAGGGAACGGTGAAGTATTTTAAACTCTCGATAAATATGCGTTTCAGAGAATTTGATTATTTCAGTTTTCTCTTGCGGGTTAGAGAAGGGCGAGAACTCTCGCCAGACTCAAAAATTAAGATTAGTGCAATAAGAGATTATTTTGCGAGATTTAGCCGATTGGGTATTTGAACCTCAGCCTGATGTAATTAATCAAAAGCACTCAAAGGATCGATCAGTTTCCTGTCCACAAAATAAGCACTGTACGATAGTTAATAAAGAAATGATTAATATGTTTTCCGGAGAAGAAATGTCGTCGTTACTATCGTTTCTGAATAACCACAGGAGCAAGTAGAAGTAGGGGAGTTGCACCTCANAATAAGAGATTATTTTGCGAGATTTAGCCGATTGGGTATTTGAACCTCAGCCTGATGTAATTAATCAAAAGCACTCAAAGGATCGATCAGTTTCCTGTCCACAAAATAAGCACTGTACGATAGTTAATAAAGAAATGATTAATATGTTTTCCGGAGAAGAAATGTCGTCGTTACTATCGTTTCTGAATAACCACAGGAGCAAGTAGAAGTAGGGGAGTTGCACCTCATGACTTGATACTAAAAGTTGGAGCAGTTCTGATGCTAATCCGCAACATAAATATGTACATTTCGGCGTATTTATATGTTTTGTAAACCTTTTTATGTTATGTAACGAATGACTTTGTTTATTAAATGAATTTACTTTCAAGCCAAGTATGCTGTATAGATATTTCTTTCACTTGTTCAAAGAATACTGTGGATATGTTCTGTTCTCATAATGTTTCGGATTTTGAAAGCTAGGTAAAGCATGTCGCTTTACCGAGTGTGCTCCTGTCACGATCGAAGTCAGTAAGGTACAATTGAGATTGGTATTTTTTTCATTATTGAAAAGGAGCTTGAATGAGTCAAACGTGCAGTCGTACACTACGCTGGAATATATCAGAAACACCAAGAATAGAAGATCCTGCCAATTTGAAGCATACACCCGCACCAATGGAAAATTCTTTGAACCTTAATGGTGCTTTTAACCAAGCGCCCGCATCAGAAGTGGGATGGATTCCGCCTCAAACTGATCCCAATGCTCAATTGCGCAACATTCTAGAATCCCAAAATCGACAATTTTTTGAATTGCTAAAATCTTTGCAGGCTCCAAAACCCACAGGACAACTAGAAAGGCTCGCGCTACCTAAGTTTAATCCTGATTTTTCAGGAGCAGATGCCATTTCTTGGTGTTCGACCGTCGATATGGTAATAGCAGACAATCCGTTAGAAGGAAGTGCTTTGATTATAGCACTTAGTAAGTCATTAGAAGGGTGTGCGTCGCATTGGCTGTCTCAAATAAGTTATCCTGGCATCACTTGGTCGCAATTTAAAGATCTATTTATACAGCGATTCGAGGGTGTCGAGACTTTAGCAGCTACAATGATAAACATATTACATGGTCATCCAAATGATGGTGAGTGTCTTTCTGTTTACGCAAGTCGATTGGTTACGTCGCTGATGTCTAAATGGAAAGCGATGTCTGTTGAGGAAATAGCTGTTTCGGTGATCCTTGCACACACATCCCGTTTTGACGCTGGGTTGCAGCGTTTGGTGTTTAAAACAAATATCAAAACGCGCAACGAACTTCAACTAGAGCTTAAAGCTTTCGCGTTTGGAAAAAGAAAACAACTTTA
>NW_016160239.1:26589-52552 GCF_001687245.7 Rhagoletis zephyria | reverse complement strand
AAGCTAGGTAAAGCATGTCGCTTTACCGAGTGTGCTCCTGTCACGATCGAAGTCAGTAAGGTACAATTGAGCTTGGTATTTTTTTTCATTATTGAAAAGGAGCTTGAATGAGTCAAACGTGCAGTCGTACACTACGCTGGAATATATCAGAAACACCAAGAATAGAAGATCCTGCCAATTTGAAGCATACACCCGCACCAATGGAAAATTCTTTGAACCTTAATGGTGCTTTTAACCAAGCGCCTGCATACACATGTAGGGTTAGTTAATGGTCTCGCCTAATAGTTAAAGAACTACGATATAATTGTTTGGATGCCGCAATACAAATATGTACATATAAAGGGTTAGTTAATGGACAGTAAACATTCACAAGGGAAACGAATTATACTACCCCACAGGGTAGTCAACTCATTTTTGAGAATTCCCCTTTTTCGACAATGAAATTCCCCGATTTTGCGGAAACTTTTTAAAATTTTCTTACTCATGGATATCTCCTTATCTGAAAGAAAAAAATTGTGTGTATTTTGATATATTGCTGGTCTGTCTGTTTTTTTGTAATGCAATTCAGCTATGTATGTATTCATAGACCAAACCAAACTTTTATAAAGTTAGTTAACAAATAAAAAAAGAAATATACATATAATATTCACACAAATACAGTGGTCAAAAAAGTTTTAGTCGTGCCAAATTTTTACAAGTTTTCACAATTATAATTTTTTTGTTATTAATTTGATTTATTTTTTTACAAAAAATATAGTTAATTCTTTAACAAAAACCGTATAAATCGAAGTTTCAAACTTTGTGTAATATTAAAAAAAAACTACAAACATTGGTAAAAATTTCGAGCTTTTTAATTAGATTTTCTTGAAAGATTTTGAGTGCAAGATCCAAGTGGCTAAAAAGGTTTGTTTTAAATGGTTTTTCCGAAAGGGTTGCGGTTTTCTTCCACATAAAAATGTGTGTTTATTCGTTATATGAACGCAAACGCGACAAAGAAAACTCTAAATCAACGGTAATTTGTATAATTTGCAGGATTGCATAATCAGTACTTTTAGTTGCAGTTGCATTTTTTATGCGACTTTATTACCTCATTATAAAATCAGTGAAGCAAAAACGAATAAATTAGTTAACAACTAATTCCTCACAAAAAGCAGTTCATCTGCCGATTCTGCACGTAAATTGAAATTCCCCACAAAAACGGGCCATTCCCCGATTCCCCACCCTGCTACCCCATATAAACTAACAGCCCAGCGAATCAACACTTGCTTTGGTATTTAAACATCGCCAATTCAAAATTATTGTAGCGTTTTCAATAACAATAAATAAGTCTCAAGGTCAGACCCTAGCAGTATTGAGTAGAGTACGATCTTGCCCAAATACCAAGTTAAAGTTAACTACCAAAAGTAATGCATGTGGTTTTTAGAATAAAGAAATATGCAGATTTTTTAGGCCACGAAGAACCCCGACTTTCGGGGATTATTACTAGTATATAATTAATCGGAAAATTAACCATATTGATTAATCCAAAATAATTATTCTTTGATTAATTAATTAATTGGCTTTCGATTAATCAGCTTGTACGATTAATTCATTAATCGCACATCCCTAGTTGAAACATAATAAATCACAGTTTTCCAAAATATACCCTGAATTAGCGCTGAAGTCAAAACATAAAGTAAATTCGACATAAAATGCATGTTTTGTTTGCGATAGAAATATTAACAAAAATGAAACGATGGAAATTTGTATTACGTCACGCCACGGCGCGTAACGTTTCATACTTGGGGTTGTAAAACAAAATTTAAACAAGTTGCATTGGTCATCAACTATTCGCAGAGTTTTGCGATTTTGTAAGAACATAAAAAATCAACTTCTATTTTTTCCACGTAACGTCACTCTCTGTAATCGCGTATCGATTGTGTTCATTTTTCGGTTAAATATAGAGCTAACTAGTGAACGCGCATGGCGTTAAAGCGCCCAAAACTTAATTTCAAAAACTTAAAAAATATTCCAAATGTTAGTCAGACTTAAAAGAGATCCGAGTGCCAGTGAAGAGCAGTCTGGCATAGGGCATGTTTTTAATTGCATCAAATCACCCTATATCGATGAAAAAAGTTCTTAGTTAAAAAAAATAAAATCTTTAGCACACATCTACAGGTAAGGCCTTTAATTTGACCGCTCATTTTTGAAATTCCCTTTCAAAAGTATTACCAAACTAATATCTTTTTAAATCTGTTTCGTATGACTTTGTGGTACACATGTATTTCAATAAACTGAAAACCAACATTCCAAATGGTCAAACTAAAGATTTCCTAACATTCTTTCGTTTGACTACGGTATTTTTATATTTCATATACTTTTTGTATTAGTTAATTGAGTTAGACCTTTTAAACAGGTGGCGGCCCTCTTCAAAAGTATTTTCAAGCTTTGTCCTTGTTAACTATCCTTCGCCTGCCATCGCGATATATATTTTAATTAACTGATAAATTAAGTGGAATTTGATTTTTTAAATATGTGGCAACCCCCTAAGTGCAGCTAGAAATAAGTTTTTCTAACTCCTTTCGATTGATACCCATATTTTAATAATTCATCAAACTTTTTAAATAATTTGAATTTAACTTTTTAAACAGGTGGCAATCCTTTTTCAACACCTCAAAATAACGATACTATAATTTTTTAAAGAGGTGGTAACCCTCATATAGTTCAGCTAAGAAACATTTCGGTTGATATCCATATTTATTTATCATTGTACATTTCGCTATTATTCATATTAACTTAACTTTTATATTTGACTAAAAACAAAAGTAATTATAAATTTTTTTTTTGACTGAATAAATAAAAGTCAAAATTTAACTTTTATTTTTGACTGAAAAAATAAAAGTCAAATTTTAACATTTTTATTTAACTACAAAAAACCAAAAGTAAAATTTTAACTTCTCTCTTTCACCGAATAAATAAAAGTCAAAACTTAACCTTTGTTTTTGACTGAAAATATATCGGTGAAAAAATAACAATTTTATTTAAAAAAAAGCATAACAGTTACCGTCCCTTATAAAAAAAAAAAACAAAAGATTTTGTATTCGAATTTTCAAAGCTATTTATCGGAAAAATTTTGTGCAGATGCTTCAACCTACATACAGCATTTGCTTCAAACTAAAACGTTCCATACACAATTGAAAACGTAAATTTCTATTGTTGGTGTTAGGTTTTACGATTAATTCTCAAGGACTTTGAGATTCTTTTCCTCCATTTGTATTAATATAATCTTATTTTCTACCCTTTGTGCCTTCTCAAAAATTTAAAGGTAATATTGCATTCCTTTCCTGCAGTGAAAAATTATCAATTAATAAAAATAGCCAAAAACCATAAGCCTTTTTGCAAGATTTCGATAAATACCTCACTTTTAAAAGCTACGCCCAGTGTTGCCAGTTTGTGGGATTTTTCCAGTTTTTTGGGATTTTATGACTAAAAAGGGTGTTACGATGCTTTGCACACCTGGCGCATCGAATGTGTTTCAGCCTTTACAAATTTGTATGTAAGCTGCAAAGTATCCCTGGCTTACTCGGTACTTTAAGTACCGCCCTGTATGAGCAGATAAAAATAGCGAGTGCAATGTTGGGTCGAAGTTTGACTATCGACACTCTTTATTTCTTTCTCTCTGCAGCAGCCGGCGTGACAAGTTGATGTTGGGAAACTGGGTGCTTAAGAAGCACAAATGTAAGTTATTGTTGTATCATATGTATTAATGGTATATGAGTTAATAAATAAATTTCAGATTTTCGCAGTGAATTATTAGCGCAAAATATTGACTTATTTCTCGCCCAACGTCCCAACAAAGGGCAAATGGGATTTTCTACCGAAAAAACGGGATTTTTTACATAGCACACCAAGCAAACAAATTTAGTTATTGATAAACAAGAAAAAGCTGCCATACTCTGCGGTAAATTAACGCCGTTCGTAGGAATCCTATCAGCAGAACTTCATTTACTTGAAAAGAATTTTAGTAGCAAATTTATAAGTTATACATAACGCTCGCATCTTTTTTCGAAAAAAAAACTGCATATTACTGCGCAAAAATCAACGGCAAATTACGCCGTATCGCCATTTTAAAAATAAAGTAGTTTTTTACAGTACAGAATTTTTTGAAATAGTTTTCCAATAACAATAAAGGAATTTCGGGTATTTTGTGTACCGCTGTACACCCCTAGATAAAATTAATTGTCTAAAAGAAGCATGTATATCCAAACTTCTCACTTTCTATAAAAATTAAAAAGTTGCACAAGAATTGTCTACTTTTAAAAGTTACCATGTTCCATAATTTGTTTTGTTTGGGAGATAATAATAACACCGTCGGCAACAAAAAAAAAAAAAACAATAATCAACGCGAATTCTTAGCCTATTGAAACTTGCACCTTATTATTAATAAACTAAAAAACTGCATACTTGGAATTAAAAAAAAAATATATGAATACAATTACTTGCACTTGCGCTCATTAGATCCACAAAGTCTATAAAAAAACAAAAAGTTTGTTGTTGTGAAATTTTTTTAATGTCCCTAAAAGTTTGAAATGTTGAGTTATATGGTGCTAAGTATTAAATATTTAACTAGTCTATATTATAAAATTAATAAACATTAAACAAACAAAAGGAAAATAGTCAAAGCTAGTATAGATTTCGTGTCCATATTGTTTACGTAACAGTATACATATATGAGTAGTCCACGTGCAAAGTGTTCTATGTAAAATTTTTACGATTTTTAGTTTTTGGTGGTTAACGTACTAGTATTTAAAGTAGTTTCAGGTGCACTAGCAATACAGTGCAAAATCCTTATACATTCTGAAATAAATAGCATCAAATGTTAGCTACTCTCCATCTCAGCTAGTCTCCATCTTCTGATGAACTTAGAACACTGCAAGAAAACGTGGTAGTTTCGGTGCCTAGTGGAAGACGTCGTAAAAAATAAGCAGACCAATCATCATGGAAGAGAGAACGCGAAAAGCTATAAAAAGCTAGCTATGTAAAAGTTACTGTTTCAAAACTCGCTTTATTAATTTTTCATATATAAAATTTGCAAAAACTACCATACTGCCATTTTGTTTTTTAAGGTTATTAGGCTTTTATTTGTCCAAATTTTCAGAAAATAAAAAAAAGATACAATATAGATTTTACTTGTTGTTGTAGACGTTTTTTTTTTAATATATGGCATACTATTATAAAATCACATAACGCTGTTTGCAAGTGGACTACTCATATATGCATTTTTTATTAAAACGCGTTTTCACGAACACTGTGTATTAAAGAATTTAGGTAGCCAAAAAAGTATAAATGCAGTATTTTGGAAACAACCGCAGTATCCATTTTTGGAATCAAAAAAAGTTATTATACTGCGAATAAAAGTACAGATAAGAGCTTTAGTTATACAGAAAGTAATTTGGAAAAAGGAATGTGCTAGCAGTTTTCAAATGTCTTGAGTTTCTGAACTTGTTTTAAATTAATGTAATGCGGCCGTTGTGGTGTAGTGGTTAGCAGTGCGCGCTACCACTCCGCAGGACCCGGGTTCAAGCCCCGGTCAAAGCAGCATCGCAAAAAAATATAGAAAAATGGGTTTTTCTTAACAACAGTCGCCCCTGGGCAGGCAATGGCAAACTNTGCACCTTATTATTAATAAACTAAAAAACTGCATACTTGGAATTAAAAAAAAAAATATATGAATACAATTACTTGCACTTGCGCTCATTAGATCCACAAAGTCTATAAAAAAACAAAAAGTTTGTTGTTGTGAAATTTTTTTAATGTCCCTAAAAGTTTGAAATGTTGAGTTATATGGTGCTAAGTATTAAATATTTAACTAGTCTATATTATAAAATTAATAAACATTAAACAAACAAAAGGAAAATAGTCAAAGCTAGTATAGATTTCGTGTCCATATTGTTTACGTAACAGTATACATATATGAGTAGTCCACGTGCAAAGTGTTCTATGTAAAATTTTTACGATTTTTAGTTTTTGGTGGTTAACGTACTAGTATTTAAAGTAGTTTCAGGTGCACTAGCAATACAGTGCAAAATCCTTATACATTCTGAAATAAATAGCATCAAATGTTAGCTACTCTCCATCTCAGCTAGTCTCCATCTTCTGATGAACTTAGAACACTGCAAGAAAACGTGGTAGTTTCGGTGCCTAGTGGAAGACGTCGTAAAAAATAAGCAGACCAATCATCATGGAAGAGAGAACGCGAAAAGCTATAAAAAGCTAGCTATGTAAAAGTTACTGTTTCAAAACTCGCTTTATTAATTTTTCATATATAAAATTTGCAAAAACTACCATACTGCCATTTTGTTTTTTAAGGTTATTAGGCTTTTATTTGTCCAAATTTTCAGAAAATAAAAAA
The DNA here is from genome assembly GCF_001687245.7 of Rhagoletis zephyria. Lineage (NCBI taxonomy): Eukaryota > Metazoa > Arthropoda > Insecta > Diptera > Tephritidae > Rhagoletis > Rhagoletis zephyria. The sequence goes on along the minus strand of NW_016160239.1, from coordinate 46,161 downwards.
AAGATACAATATAGATTTTACTTGTTGTTGTAGACGTTTTTTTTTTAATATATGGCATACTATTATAAAATCACATAACGCTGTTTGCAAGTGGACTACTCATATATGCATTTTTTATTAAAACGCGTTTTCACGAACACTGTGTATTAAAGAATTTAGGTAGCCAAAAAAGTATAAATGCAGTATTTTGGAAACAACCGCAGTATCCATTTTTGGAATCAAAAAAAGTTATTATACTGCGAATAAAAGTACAGATAAGAGCTTTAGTTATACAGAAAGTAATTTGGAAAAAGGAATGTGCTAGCAGTTTTCAAATGTCTTGAGTTTCTGAACTTGTTTTAAATTAATGTAATGCGGCCGTTGTGGTGTAGTGGTTAGCAGTGCGCGCTACCACTCCGCAGGACCCGGGTTCAAGCCCCGGTCAAAGCAGCATCGCAAAAAAATATAGAAAAATGGGTTTTTCTTAACAACAGTCGCCCCTGGGCAGGCAATGGCAAACTTCCGAGTGTATTTTTGCCATGAAAAACAGCTTCTCATAAGAATACAATCGTCGTTCGGGGTCTGTGTAAAACTGTAGACCCCTCCTTTGTGTGACAACATCATGGCGCACACCACAAATCGGAGGAGAAGCTCGGGCAAATACTAACATATGTGTAAGCGCCAATCTATTATTATTAAAAGAATTAACTACAAGTCTGTGGAAAGGATAACGGTATACACAGATACTGAACTGGAAAAGTTAAGGAATTCCCTTAAACTGTGTAAAGCTCGTAAGTTTTCGAGGCTTTTATGGGAACGCCCCCTATATGAAAAGATGTAAATAGGTGCGTAAAGTAACTGTTTGACAGATCAAACAGGATTTTGTGAAGCATTTTCGTTTTCTAGTATTTTCCATAACATCCCGCTGTCTTGTCTCTATCACTATTGGCTAAAATGCAATTAAAAATCTTAATACAGTTAGTGGGTGAATTTCATTCAGTTTATTCGCTTTTTATTTTTGTTCAATTATTTTCATTATTTTATCATACAGTTTGGTATACAAATTTCGGCCCCTCGGCAACACTGAGGTCTACGAGGTCGTTTGCGCATAAAATTTAAGCTCCATACAAATTTTGACAGTTCTTTTACGAGGCTTGTAAATATACGAGCTTTTCGAGTCTTTTACGAGTTTAAGGGAAGACCCGTAATATGTTTTTTTCATCCGAAAGCTTTTTATGTTCAATAGATACATACATTGCGGGAGTTCTGTTATAACTTTAGTATAAAACGGGATTTATGTTATATTTGAACGGGATTTTATTAACCCAGTTACTGGAATTAGTGGATATGACTAAACCAACTTAAAGTGAGTTGTAAAGTCGTGCAGGAGTCATGCAGACGCAATCGGAAGTTTGATTTCTTTACAGTTTCTATTTAAAAATTCTCATACAAAGACTACTTTGAATACATTTTTTTCTTGCACTTCACAAATTCTTTTTCGAATTCAGGGCAAATAAAATAAAGTTCGAAACTTTATATTATCATTTTGATGGTATGTCTGACGGAATTCCAATATAGGACCACCTACTGCAGAATATGTAAACAAATATGCAATTTTGAATGAAAATTATATAAATGCAAAAAAAAAATAATAAAATTAACAAAATGGTTTTATTGATATTTTGTGTTCAAAAGTAGTAAGTTATAAGTCAGTTGACATTTAATGCAGAGGTCTGACGGCCGCCGTCGTCGGCCGCTGTGGTGTAGTGGTAAGCAGTGCGCGCTTCCACTCCACAACGTCTGGGTTCAATCCCTGGTCAAAGCAACATCGCAAAAATATTGAAAAAAGGTTTTTTCTTAACAGCGGTCGTCCCTCGGCAGGCCTTGGCAAACCTCCGAGTGTATTTCTGCCATGAAAAACAGCTTCTCATAAAAATACAATCGCCGTTCGGAGTCGGCGTAAAACTGTAGGTCCCTCCGCTTTGTGTGACAACATCAAGGCGCACGCCACAAATCGGAGGAGAAGCTCGGCTAAACACTAACATATGTGTACGCGCCAATCTATTATTATTATTATTATCGAGGTCTGTCTTTTTGCGGCCATCGCCCCACAAAAGTAGCTAGCTTTTTTCGAACAAAATATACAGTTAATAATTAGCACTAGTGTTCGCGTAAACAGAATAATGTTAGGTATAAGCTAACGTCACTCCCGGCTGGGTTCTTTACAAAGGTTTTATTTGCTTGATAGTAAGAGATTTTGGAAAGCCGCCTTCGATTTGCAACACTTTGCGAGTGGTGAAGTGAACGAAATCATCGCTGCTAGGTAACTTTGTTGTTGTGTTCACATAAAACATTTTCGATGAGCTAGCATGGATGAATTCAAGCGAGCAGAGAGTATCGAATCGAGGGCTGCTGATGTGTCATAGTTTTGTTAAAGATCAACTGGTTAGCAACAACAAGGAATGTCATTAAATGGAAATAGTAGTAACCTTCTTTATCTATCAAGCTTGCATTATGCGTATATTTACATGATTACAATATCAATGCATGCTTTAACATACAGTCTTTAATTTACGTTATAAATGGATGTAATGGTACAATGAAACGCTATTTATTGGTTAAGATTTCAAAGTTTTTTTTTTAAATATTGCTACTCACGAATTTCATCATATCCTCAAGTGGTTCATATTCGACAAAGTCAGCGACAAAACTTGCACATTCATTTTCACTGCCAATTAAAGGAATATGAAAGAATGCAGTTGGGCGTATAGTCGTGCACACCAGCTTCTGCAAATATTTATCTAAATATTTTAAAATGGCTCAATAATAAAATCTACCTGAACGTTGCATTCATTCGGCAAAGCTAACACCAGTGCCCGTCTTTTTGGGTAAAGTGTTGAAAATTGGCTTCGAAAATTTTCAGCATATAACAATAAAAGCCTTTCCTTCGGTGACAAAGTGTAATAACTGGGTGGATAACACAGAGATGAATTAGCGAACTCAGCAGCAGTCTCAGGGAAGGATAGGTCAATACGCCCTATATTAACAGGCTCGACACTATCCCTCTCATCTTCCGTTTCATGTTCTCTCATTTCTTCCACATCCAGCAATGGCTCCTCCAAAACTTCCTCGTGAACTGATAAATTTTCTGCTATGCATTTTTCCTCGAATTCTTTTAGTTCTGCCTCATGTTTTTTTGGGTCACTGCGGACACTACTAACCCTCCTCTTTTCTCCTTTTCTCTTTCCTTTCGGCGGCATGGTTACAAATATTAATAACAAATAAACAACCACGAAGAAAAGTTCGTTAGCAACTAACGGCACAAGTGCAAATTAGGTAATATGAATTCGTACACAATTTTATAAAAAAATAAAAGGGTACTACAAAATAAAATGCAAATTTCATTTGTAAAATTTTTCCATGATACAAAAAAAGAAGGTAGTTTCACTTTCAATTTTTTTTTTTACATAAACTGTGCTTATGATGTTTATACTTTTCGTAAATTGCTCGAGTATCACTGCCACCTTAATAAATTATTGTTTTGGAAATTGGGAAAATTTTAGAATGGTAGCCCCCGAGTACGGAATTAAGGAAAATAGGGGGGTAGAGGGGGTCCTAAAGGGGGTATATGTAAAGTTTTAAAGCGCGGAACCTTATAGTTTTTAAGTAATTTGTTATTAAAGTTTGAAATTTTCACCAACTTGTATGGGAATATTTAACAATATATAATGCACTTTCCACTAAATTTACACGTTATTTACACTCAATATATGCGCAGTAAGAGTGTGCACGTTCAAACAAATAAATACTTTAAGTATATTACAGCTTTTTTATCAAAAATTGATTGTTGTTTAATTTTATGAGAGTACATGCAGAATATGTGCAAATGGCAGCAGGACTGTGTTGCCATATCTAAGAAAAACCAGAGTGGAAAGAAAGACCAAAAGAAAATACGATTAAAAGGAAAATACGATAAGGTTATTTTGTTCAGATTAAAATAAATAGTAGGGGGATCAGGGGCTGAACACCTTTCTGCGTAGGCGGCCTTCGGCCGCGCTTAGGGATTATAACCTCACAACGTAGAATTATCATTTATGTGTTGCCAAAGAAAAGGGCCCGAACACCTTTTGCATAGAACACCTTTCTGCGTAGGCGGCCTTCGGCCGCGCTTAGGGATTATAACCTCACAACGTAGAATTATCATTTATGTGTTGCCAAAGAAAAGGGCCCGAACACCTTTTGCATAGAACACCTTTCTGCGTAGGCGGCCTTCGGCCGCGCTTAGGGATTATAACCTCACAACGTAGAATTATCATTTATGTGTTGCCAAAGAAAAGGGCCCGAACACCTTTTGCATAGAACACCTTTCTGCGTAGGCGGCCTTCGGCCGCACTTAGGGATTATAACTCTCACTACGTAGAATTCTCCTTTCTGTGTTACCGGAGGTCATATTCCCCTCAAGCCTCTACTATTTATTTTTATCTGAACAAAAGAACCTTATCGTCTTTTCCTTTTAATCGTATTTTCTTTGGTCTTGCTTTCCACTCTTGGTTGCACATATTCTGCATGTACTCTCATAAAATTAAACAACAATCAATTTTTGATAAAAAAGCTGTAATATACTTAAAGTATTTATTTGTTTGAACGTGCACACTCTTACTGCGCANCTCTCTAACTGCGCATATATTGAATGTAAATAACCTGTAAATTTAGTGGAAGGTGCATTATATATTTTAAAATAGTGCCATACAAGTTGGGTAAAATTACAAACTTTAATAACAAATTCCTTAAACAGTATAAGGTTGCGCGCTTTGAAACTTCATACAGGGAACTGTTGGACCCCCCTCTACCTCCCATATTTTCCTTAATGCTGTACTCCGGGGTTACCAATATAAAGCCCACCCATTCATCGTATTAGCATAGCTACTAATAAGTGTGTATTAATTTAAAATACCTTAAATTACCTTACCGCAAAAAAATTTGGCATTATATGCAGTGTTCCATGAGATATTATTATAGACATTAGGATGTTGCTTTAATTTGGATCTTTTAGGGCCGAATTCACAGTGCTTAGCTAAACATTGTTAACTTAACCACCAACAAGAGTTTAATTATGAATTTATATTCAGAGTCACATAGTTAACTATGGAAATTCGTATCGCCTGAAAATGTACAAATTCTTAAAATCAATACTTTTCTATTCAAATTTGAAATTCGTTCGACAAAAAAAAATTTATTTCACAAGAGTTTAACTATGGGGGCTTGCTGGTTTAAACTTTCGTTAACTGAGCGTTGTGAATGGGGCACCGAAAGTGCGCATATGGAAACTGTGCATTTAGACATTATTACGGTTTCAACCGAAACTGTGCATGTATGCTTTATTTCGATTTTTAAAATATTCATTATTTCGGTTTTAAACCGAAACTGTGCATGTATGCATTACTTCGGGTTTTTCATATGCATTATTTCGGTTTTCAACCGAAACTGTGCATGTATGCTTTATTTCGATTTTTAAAATATTCATTATTTCGGTTTTAAACCGAAACTGTGCATGTATGCATTACTTCGGGTTTTTCATATGCATTATTTCGGTTTTCAACCGAAACTGTGCATGTATGCTTTATTTCGATTTTTAAAATATTCATTATTTCGGTTTTAAACCGAAACTGTGCATGTATGCATTACTTCGGGTTTTTCATATGCATTATTTCGGTTTTCAACCGAAACTGTGCATGTATGCTTTATTTCGATTTTTAAAATATTCATTATTTCGGTTTTAAACCGAAACTGTGCATGTATGCATTACTTCGGGTTTTTCATATGCATTATTTCGGTTTTCAACCGAAACTGTGCATGTATGCTTTATTTCGATTTTTAAAATATTCATTATTTCGGTTTTAAACCGAAACTGTGCATGTATGCATTACTTCGGGTTTTTCATATGCATTATTTCGGTTTTCAAACGAAAGAGTGCATATGCATAATTTCGGTTTTTCTAATATGCATTATTGCGGTTTTCAACCGAAACTGTGCATATATGCATTATTTCGGTTTTTTTCATATGCGTTATTTCGTATGCACAGTTTCCATATGCACAATTTCAGGGTACGGTTGTGAATATGAAAATAAACAGTTAAACTCTTATCATTGGTTAACTATGCACTGTGAATTTGGCCCTTAGAGGACATATGAACAAAGGAATAGTTAAAAAGTAGCTTATCGTCAATCAAAGCACTATGGAAGCATAAACTTAGGGGGCGGGGGTAAAGAAATTTACAAATTCTTAGAGCTCCTTGTTATAGCTTATAGACAGATAAACTACTCGCTCTACAGCTGCTGGTGCAACGTTGCGCTTAGATTGGCCACATCCGAGGCTGAAAATTGTCCGCCGAAAAGTGGTTGGAGCAAGCAAACAACACCTTCGTGAAGTTACCATGCACGTGGCCATCCCGAAATCGTACTAAATAATGATGAAAATGATTGCATATATATTACAAATAACTAGATTATCTATGTGCATTACGCAATGTAATAGGAGTATTTTACTTGCCTTCCGTTTTATAATTAATTTTAGAAATAAACCCCTTAAAGTTCGCTGTACAATTATGCTCAATATATATTCCTTGAAACAATTTTTGAAATAATTTTTTTTGAAGTAAAAAACCACTTTTTAGTTTCTTCAAAGAATATGGTAGCTTCAATTTAAAAGAAAACGTCAAAAGCACAGTTTACGTCAAATGGGAGTAATGGCGGATAAGAAGAAGTGAAACTACCTTTAAATATTTGTATCATGGGTTCTCTCCATGGTACAATAATTGCAGATATTGTCTTCCCAGAGAGCACATATTCCGATCTGCCTTATTTGAAAAACATCATTGTTGCCTATACTAAAAGGTTTACTGCTAGGGAAAAGGGGTATTTCCATACCCCATATACCATATATGTACACGTATTTGTTTTTAACAAACCTTCTTGCAGTGGACTTATTTAATTTGCAAAAGCCAAAAAAAAACTGTTCCTTTGTAAATACATTCAAGATTTGTATGGCTCACTTCATTTCAAACGTTTTTTTCTTTTGTTTTGAAAGATTATGGAAATTAAATTAAGCGAAAACAAAAAGCAAAGCCAAATAAAAGTAAAAGAANCTGTTCCTTTGTAAATACATTCAAGATTTGTATGGCTCACTTCATTTCAAACGTTTTTTTCTTTTGTTTTGAAAGATTATGGAAATTAAATTAAGCGAAAACAAAAAGCAAAGCCAAATAAAAGTAAAAGAATCAACATTGAACTTCGTCAAAATGAAAATAAGGGAGCACGAATTTCGAAGTGAAGCCAAACTCTCTGGGAAGACAATACCTGTAATTATTGTACCATGGGTTCTACCTTCCTATATTTTTATAATGGCTGGTAGGTTGATTTCGATAAAAATTGCATCATCTTTCCGCACTTAGCTACACCTAGACATATAAATTTGCTTTCAAATGTTGAATTTGCATCAACACCACAGCACGCGATTTGTACCCTGCAGCAAAATTCAGAGAACGGTCTGGCAAGCGCTAGTTGCTAGTTGCGCTGTCATCAATGTTACTCACCCTGGTCAAAGCTGACAAAAGATGAACAAATGTACTTTACTATATTTTTTCGATTTTCTTAGACCCCAAAAATTAATAGCAAACTGTTTATTAATATATAATTCTCTAGTTTATTGGGCAACTGCTAAAATATTTCCAAAAAAAGTCGTTATTGGTAACATTATCTATGATTATTTTTATACATATATACGTACGTATAAAATTGAATGCAGAATACAACCATAAAATTTAGTTAAGCTACACTTAACAGCAAAAGTCTCCGTACACTATTTCTTTTTTAAATATTCGCAAAATATTGAGAGTTAAAATAAAATTAAAAAATTGATCAAACTTACCACAAAATCATATAAACCGTGTTTTCAAACTTTATACGAAACAATGGAAAATTTAACGATTTTTCATCAAAATGTTCGACCTTTTAATCAGATAAAAAAATAAATAAATAAACAAAAGTGGTAAACAATCTCACTTTGAAATGGGGGTGCTATTGATGTCACGGATACTGTACATCTTACTAATATTATAAATGTGAATGTTTGGATGTTTGGGAAATCATCACGCGGAAACGACTGAACGGATTTGCATGAAATTTGGTACGCAGATAGCTTATAGGCCAGATTGGTTAGTAGGCTATTTTTTTTAAGAGTTGCCACCTGTTAAAAAAGTTTAATTTATTTAATATGCGGGAACGCCTGAATAGATTTGGATGAAAATTTGCACACAGATAGCTTATGACCTAGATTGGAAAATAGGCTACTTTTCTTAAGAGTTGCCATCTGTTAAAAAAGATCCTTTAAATTAATACGCGGAAACGACTGAATGGATTTGCATGAAATTTTGCAAACAGATAGCTTATGATCTACAGTGGAAAATAGGCTAATTTTTGGAAGAGTTGCCACCTGTTAAAAAAGTTTAATCAAATTAATACGCGGAAACGACTAAACAGATTTGCATGAAATTTTGCACACAGATAGCTTATCACCTAGGTTAGAAAGTGTGCTACTTTTTTAAGAGTTGCCACCTGTTAGAAATGTTTAATTTAATTAATACGTGGAAATGAGTGAATTGATCACACAGATAGCTTATGAGGTAGGTTGAAAAACTGGCTAATTTTTTTTAAGAGTTACCACCTGCTAAAAAAGTTTTATTAAATTAATACGCGGAACATTCTGAACGGATTTGCATGAAATTTTGCAAGCAGATAGCTTATGACCTACAGTGGAAAATAGGCTAATTTTTTGGAAGAGTTGCCACCTGTTAAAAAAGTTTTAATTAAATTAATACGCGGAAACGACTGAACAGATTTGCATGACATTTCGCACAGAGATAGCTTATGACCTATGTTGGAAAATAGGCTACTATTTTAAGAGTTATCACGTATTAGGAAAATTTAATTAAATTAATATGCGTAAATGACTGAACTGATTTGCATGAAAGTTTGCACACAGATAGCTTATGACCTAGATTGGAAAGTATGCTACGTTTTTAAGAATTGCTTCCTGTTTGAAAATGAAATTTTGCTCAAAGATGGTTTATGACCTGGATTGAAAAATAGGCTACTAGGATGGTCTTAGACTGAAAGTAAGTCCGATAGCTCAAGGCCCCTCCCATACAAATTGGAATTTTGATATTGCATACATATCCCTGGAAGTATTTGTGGGTGAGAACTGAAACTTGGTATAGTGATATGTATCTGAAATCAATGATGGCATTAATCGATTGATGTTTTAATCAGTTAGCTAATTCGATTAAATTCAATCTGATTACAGTTAATCATGATTAATTTTAATCTGACTAAACAGTTAGTCGTAACCACGATTAAGAAATTAATTTTTAATCATTAACTCTTAATTTGATCAAGTAGGTGTGGTGATTAATTATGTTATGCTGGAATTTCCCTGTACACACAAAGCAAGTTAATCCGGTATGGCTAAGTCGGCCTTCCTCATCAATCTAAGCAATTTGGTGTGCATTTTTATGAAGATATATACCAACAAACATTTTACAAACTAGGTTTGTAAAAGTTCCCAGTTTATGTATTACTAATAACAATAATTCTAATTTTTTTATATTATGTGCTTTTTATAAGCGTAAAACACAAAATAATTACTATAACTGGTGTTTGGTTTCAAACTCGGACAAACTAGACAAATGAATCAGATTTTATTTTTAATTGGATTAACGATTATTGTTTTAAATTAATTAAACGTAATCGCAGCCAGCGATTATCGATTAAAAAAACGTTATCATTAATCGTACAGTTGATTACGACTAATTAATTTTAATCGTCAAACGCGATTATAAATCGTTAAATTTTAATCGTCAATCAGATTAACAGTTTGCCAACACTGTGTGAAAGCATGTTCATATTCACGGAGAAAAATGGACGTTTTTGGAAAAGAGGCATAGCACCTCCCATACCGACTGAATGTTTCATATTGCATATCTCTTCAAATGTTTGGGGTAAAGCACTCAAGCTTGGTATGGAAATACATATGTATGTATATATGTGAAACTAATACCATACTCATGGAGAAAAATGAGAGTTATTGGAAAAGGTGGTGTGGCAACTCCCATGCAAATTGATTTTTCTTTGCTACATATCTCTGGAGGTGTTTATTGCAGGGGACTGAAACTTGGCACCGAGATGTGTATACAAAATTAATTCCATACTCATGAGAAAAATTTGCGTTATTCGAAAAGGGGACATGGTTACTCCCGTACAAATTTACTGTTTGTACTGGTTATCTCTAGAGGTGTTCATGGTAGAGTACTGGGACTTGGTACTGGGGTATGTAAAATCAATTATAAACTCATGGAAGAAGATTAGGGTTATAAGAAAAAGGGGTGTGGCACTTCCAGTACAAATTTACTTTTTCTTGCCACATATCTCTGGAAGTGTTTGTGGAAGGATACTTGAACTTGGTATGGAGTTGTGTATGCAAAATGTATCAATTGCTCATGGAAAAAATGTGAGTTATTAAAAAAGGACGCATGTCGCCTCCCATACACACTAAAAACTTCTTAATACATATCTCTGGAAGGATAGAAAATCTCTCGAAGTATTTTAAATATGTTATGGAGGTTTTTTTTTTATAAGTGCCGTACTGACAGAATAAATTTCATTAAAGGGAAAAGGGAGAGGCGGGTTCGGCCTTATAATCTAAAGCTCTCTTGAGACATTTGCTACAGTAATGAGAAGTGGTATTTTATTAAGACCAGGTTACTAAATTTGAGTTGGAAATATTAGAACCCGCCGGGGCACCTCCAAGAAGGTTACACGTTCACGCGTCGTATACCTGGAACCATTTTAAGGTAAACTTAGAGGGATTGATGTCTTTCGTATTTTATAATTTCATAGTTTTAACATTAACTCGCTTAAAAAATAACGAGCTATAACGAAATGGGTACAGAAATAAAATCTAACATCTTTAATTTTTTTCATATTTGTATAAAAACGCGGGATGAAACCCGCGGGTATAAGCTAGTACGTAAATATATCACTGAGCACCCGAAATGTGTAGTTATGCAGTGATTTTTTTGAAGATCCGATGTTTTTCTTATTTAAGTATGTCTCATATTCCATACACCGTTTAAATTCAAATTCCTAATAATATTTCGAGTATTCAGTTTTGTGGCCCAACAAATTTGAGTGTAGTTAAGTGTAACCTTGCAACTTAAACGAAAATATTTAAATAGGATAATACCTACAAGGGCGTTCGTGAAAAGCGTTATGAAAAATCAGCGCGATTCATTATAATAAAATTTAATGGGTTATAGAACTGCATACTTATAACTTTGATTTAAAATATTGAAGTTTTATAACCGATTCTAGAATTCTACTACAAAAAATTATAGTAAAATTTAATGGGTTATAAAACTGCATACTTATAACTTTGATTTAAACATATAATAACAGTTTCTTGAATTCTACTAAATTTCTAACAGTTAGAAACGTTAATTTAAATGATTATGTTATAATATGTGCCATCCTTAAACAAATTTACGAAAAATATTTAACATGAAAACCATTTTGAATGTTCAAAATTATATATATTTGTCAAGTACGAATACTTGCAACCCCGCGTCGTCTTCCTAAAACGCGGGGTATCCCGCTCGGCGAGCCGAAAGGGGAGTTGCCGAAGAGTCGTTGCCGAAACAACACGCAAGATTGATACATTGAAATATTTCCAAATACATCTATATATATACTTTGTAAAATTATTTGTGAATTGCTTTGAATTGAAATCCATTAAAAGCTCAAAATCGCAAATGGAATAATGTGGAAAGTTATTTGTGTTCGGAATAAAGTATCACAAGCCATTGCACCACGGGCTTGGTGATATTTATCAGAATGGGATTATCAACCAATAAGTAAAGCAAAAAAGAACAAGAACGATAGTTAAAGTGTAAAAAAAGCGGTATCATTATTAATAAAAAAATAAAATTTCAAAATAGTTAAACAATAATTATCGAGTGCAAATTAATTCGCGTTCACGCTTGCGTTCGAGATTCTTAAGGCATGTTCGGCCAATTTTGAGACTTCCCTTCGTTCTCTCGGTTCGCGGCGATCGTTAATTTCAAAACATCGGTTTTACGGCGAATTCATACAAGCCGGCATCCTGCGCCGATCAACATAAAATTGTCTCGCTCTTTCAAAAGCATACGCAATTGATTGTGGTGGAAACGAATCTTCGCCATCCACGTTTTGACTCGCTTACACACGGTAGCGAACTATCGTCGTCCACTCACAAGCACACGGAAGTGCGGTGGAAACGAAACTTCGTCAACCACGTTTGACTCGCTTACATACGCAAGCACACGGCAGTGCAGTGAAAACGAAACTTCGTCAGCTAAGTATAAGTAGTTGCCACTTACGCAATAGTGAGGTATTATCGTTCACTCACAAGCAGTCGGTAGAGCAAGCTACATTACATTCACGATCCAGAAAATAAAGGTCGCGCCATTGGCGGACCGCTAACCCTCTCTTCGTCGATTTGACAGCATCCAAACAATCGCTGACGTCATAAAATACTTTTGTTTACATTCACTGTTGCCAACTTGATACTTTTCGCGCAAAATTTAGTGGGTATTCAAAACGCGAAAATTTTTGAGTTTGGTGGTTAGTGCGTTTTTGGTGCTTTTGTTTTTAGTTTGAAGACACCAAATTAGAAACTCTTAAACAAATTTTAGCAAAATATATAGCAATCGTAAGTGTGGTAAGCAACTTTACAAAAATTTTAACAAAATCATGGCACGGTGACATAACCGACAACAAAACATGTGGCAGCACCTTCAATCATGCCAGAAGAAATCGACCGTCGTGCAAGAAACATTGATTTTTATTAATTTGAATCGGAATCCTTACAATAAAATTATGTATGTATATAAAGTCCATAAAATATACCAATAAAAGTTTGGTGCTTTTTCAAATTCAAAACTTGGCAATACTGCCTTTTGTTCGATGCTTCCTCTTTTTCTTGCCGAGTTCGTCTTGCGCTCTCATTCTGGTATTTTTTGACGTCATGGCCAGTTGCTCTCAGCTCGATTGGCGCAATCACACACTCTGCATCGAAGTGTATAATCGAAATTTTGAGCAACATTAAGTCAGCAGCGCTATTGCTGTCTTGTCCTCTCAAATGCATCTGGTAGTGTAGAGGAAACAAATACAAATTCACCGAAAACGAAGAGAGTAATCAAAACAAAGATGGAAGATTTGCGAAAATTAAAAGTGAACCAACTCCAAAAAAATGCAAGGACGTAAATATTTCGTGCTCTGGAAATAAAGCAGAAGTAATAAATAGACTGGAATTATTTTATAAGCGAAGAGCATTTTGAAAGTGCTAGTGAACATACAATGCTAGTGCAACGAATCGCGGATCTACAGAAATCTATTCACGAATTGCAAACGCGCAGTCGCGACAAGTGTAAAGATAATTGTAATAATTGTGTACCGCAGCGGATATCGTCGCCAGTGGAGGATTTTGTGCTTCCATCTGATACAGTTCCTGCAAGCACAGTTTCATATCAAGTGCCTTGGGCACAAAATTTTAATAGTGTAACGCAGGCTCCATATGGTCAAATATGTTGGTCCCATCCACCACAAAACGCAAAATACATATACACTTAGGTCTCTTTTTATGCGGATTTGAATTTATGCGGTTTTTTCAAACCATTATTTCGCAGTAGCGATTTTGCTTTTTTGAGAGTTTTTATTACTTTTTTCAGTGTGTAAAAGACAATGCTTCTGATCAATAATTTGTCTTTGTATTCTTGCATAATAATAATAATAGATTGGCGCTTACACATATGTTAGAGTTTGGCCGAGCTTCTCCTCCAATTTGTGGTGTGCGCCATGATGTTGTCACACAAAGGGGAGGGACCTACAGTTTTACGCCGACTCCGAACGGCGATTGTATTTTTACGAGAACCTGTTTTTCATGGCAGAAATACACTCGGAGGTTTGCCTTTGCCTGCCAAGGGGCGACCGCTGTTAAGAAAAAACTTTTTTTCTACATTTTTTTATGTATTCTTACATAAGTCATGTATTTATTGTGGTATTTTTATTTTATTTTTTGGTTAAAATACAGATACAATTTTATTTATTTCATTAATGTTCGGTTTTACATGGAATAATAAGTGTCCAAGTGAAGAAATAAATAGTTTTTTTTTCTCAATAATGCCTCACTGGATTTTTTTATGCGGGTTTTTATAATTTTTTACATGGAGTATCTGAATTTATGCGGTTTTTGAAAATGCTGGAACGAATCCCCTGTTTTTGTATGAAAGCAAAGAACTTTTTTATGCGGCTTTCTGAGGAACGCATGTACCGCATAAAAAGAGACCTAAGTGTACTCCGCATTTAGACAATGTACGACCCGTAGTGCCTCCGTATACGACAGCTCCATTTTCGGTGCAACCAGAGCAACCCATTTCGGTAATATCAAATCCATTTAGCAAAGCCTGCGACGTAGTAGAGTTATTGCCTGAATTTAATCCGGTATCAAAAACTTCGCTGAATTCAGTTCAATATATTAAGCGAGGTGAAACTTTAAAAGATGCTTACTGCTGGAACGAATTTTAATTTTTGCTGTACAGCAAAAGATTCGGGGTCCAGCCAAGTATTGGGTGCACTCTTTAGAAGAAGTGTTCGGTACGTGGCAACAATTTGTTAAACGTTTTATAGATGATTTTCCATGCATGGTAAACAGTGAGGATGTACATATTGAAATGTCGCGAATGAAAAGACAAAATCGAATCGCCACAAGAATTTTTCTTTAAAATGCAAGCGCTAGGTACGAAAGCATGTATGCCAGAAAATGCTGTAGTTCGACATTGTATAAACGGCATAAACGATCCCGATCTGAAAAAGAAAATTTCAAAGGACTGTGTACAATGCACAGACCTACTGCGTGACATAAATGAATACAAATATAAACGAATACAAATATAAAACCAACTGTGAAATTTAATAAGACCAAGTTTCCACAATTACAAGGTGGAAACAGCGGTGTGCGTAATGAACAAAAAGGGCTAGATAACGTTAAATGCTATAACTGTTTGAAGTTTGGTCATTTCTCCAAGAATTTCCCGGAGCCACAAAAGAAAGTGCGGTGTGGCAAGTGTAATCGAACAAATCACACTACTGAAAAGTGTACCGAAAATCAAAAAGCAAAGGTCAATGTAATCAGAAATAGTCACGCACACTTCTCCGTAAGTCATTTGCAGAAAAACTGGGAGAGACAAAGCCCAGTACCGTATTGAAAAAAATTTCGGTGGTGGTGAATTCATATCTAACGAATATGTTCACGTTAATATTGACATTGATAACATAAAACTACAAATTTGCGCGTTAGTGGCAGATGATAAGTTGATAAGCGAAAATATCTTACTTGGTGAAGATACTTTATGCCAAGACGGTAAACGATTAGTGATTGAAAATGGTATTTGTCGAGTAGAGCGAGTAGTTTCGATAAATGAAGCATCTCACCTGACCAGTGTGGACCGCGAAAAACTTAAAACTATTTTAATGCATTTCCAAGGCGCTTTTTCAGAAAAATTATCTGATCTCGGGAAGTGCAACGTAGCAAAAATGAATATCGAACTAAATAGGAATATACCTGTTAGAATGAAACCTTTTCTAAGTGGCCGGTTGTCGCTGGCATAATCCGTGAATTACTCGACAACGACATTATACGACAATCTAACTCTGCGTACGCGTCACCTATCGTGCTTGTCTAAACGAAAAACGGTGAACATCGTTTGTGTCGACTACCGTTGTTTAAATAAAATAACTACAAAAATTTCTTTTCCGATGACCATTATGGAGAAGCAGTTTGCACAGCTTGCAGGTAATTGTTATTTCACCACACTTGATTCAAGAATGGGGTATCATCAAATCGAGATAGACGAAGAATCAAAAAAATGTACGGCTCTTGTCACCACTGATGGACATTTTGAGCTCAACAGAATGCCATTTGGGTTAGTAAACGCGCCGGCGGTATTTCAGTCAATCATGAATAGATTGATTCCAAAGAAGCCTCGCGGTGAAGTACTGATATATCTGGATTACGTTATTATACACAGTAAAAAGATTGAGGATGGCCTGAAAGGTTTACGGAAGTTCCTCCAGATATTGCGAAAAAGCGGACTAACGCTGCGTCTAGCGAAGTGCAAACTTTTAGCTACAACGATTGAACACTTAGGTCATATTATCAACGAAAAGGGTATAACTCCGGGTACCAAGAAAGTCTCTGCTATTCAAAATGTTTCACCTCCTACTAATCTTACTGAATTATGGCGATTTTTGGGTCTAACGGGATTCTTCCGTAAATTCGTACAAGATTATTCACTTATTTCAAAACCACTTACTGGACTTTTACGATAAATTGAAATAAATAATTGTTGTTGGGGTTAACCGCAGCAAACTGCATTCAAACAGCTCATCGATGCTCGCACACGTAGCCCAGTACTAGCTTTATATGATGTTTCCGCTAACCACGAAGTACACACCGATGCAAGCAGCGTTGGACTTGCGGATGTACTATTGCAGTCATACGATACGAAGTCGTGGAAACCTGTTGGTTACTACAGTCGACATTGCTCCAACGCTGAAGGAATATACCCATGGGCGTCGCCAGGATCAAATTTAGGGGGGCCCGACATATAAAAAAATCTCAAAAATTTCATCTTTACACATTCATGTTTCTAGCATGCCGGGACGATATGTACTTGCCGATTTGTTTTACAAAAAATATTTAAAAAGCAGACGTCTCAGTTTCTCAGCAAACCGGTGAATCGTTTCTGCAATTATCTCGCATTGATTCTATAAAACAAATTTTTGATGTATTCTTAAAATGCATAAACCTAAAGGTAAATTTTATAGGAAATTAAACTAACAATTTATTAAAACTAGTAGTAACCCCCGAAATACGGGTGAGTACTTAATTTATTTAAAGAACTTCGTGAAAGACAACAAATAAGCTTGTATTGCTAGACACCTGATAACCCAGGATAATTTTTAAGTTCAGTGCAGTGGGCCGTGAGAAACCCGTCATCTTTAAGGTGTAGTCCAACCTTTCACAATGTCTGGCATTAGTCTTAATCTGAAACGCAGTAATCATTGAAAATTTGCGGGCTTTTATGGTGAAAAGCATTTAATATCACACTTTCAAACTAAAGCTTTCTTAACCCTAGAAGCCTAATCTATTTGGGAGTAACGTAAAGCCTTACATACGCCGTAGAGGCTTATGTATTTAAAAGATAACCTGTGAGCTAAAATATACTTAGTCCTGCCTAATTTTTTAAAGAATATTGAAGTTGAGGGTTTGACTAATAATGAAACATAGTTTTATTAATAAAAACTATAATCACACTCATTTAAAACAACAAAATAAAAATTAAAATTTGTGTTAAAATAAAAAAAAAGACCCATTCCGTATATGCTTCGCAGACGTAGATTATAATTTTTGCGTTAACCCTTTAAGTACAAAAATTCAGCCACTGGTTCTAAAAAATTTTAAAACTGTATACCGGCTAATTTTGGATCGTTCATTTTAGAAATCACATACAAAAATATCTAAAGCTTCGAGGTTTGCGGTCATTCAGGGTCCTTTTTAATGGTCAGTAATAGCCTAGGCGTTTAAAAAAGAAAGGGATCTCAGTTATTTTACAACGCTTTTTTATTTTTTGCTTTCGTGAAATATATTTCAAAACTGTGAATAATACCTAATAACTTTTCCGAATCTCAATTCCACGGAAATATGGTTAATATTTTTCAATAGATTATATTACTCACTATCGACTTTTCTGCCGCCTTTTACTTTTTTGACAAACACGGTAAACTGCAACTGTAGCTTACACTTTAGTTTGATATATAGCTCAATTTTGTGGCTGCTACAGATCGGCCTAACTAAGTCGTATGATTGAGCAAATATATATAGATACTAAAGGCCTGAACTACAAAACATAGCGACAAGTAACACATCATGCAAGGGCAAGTTTATATCAAGTCGCTTATACATGGTTGAAAGTGATATATGAAGACATTGCCGAATAAATTCAAATCAAATCANTGAGCAAATATATATAGATACTAAAGGCCTGAACTACAAAACATAGCGACAAGTAACACATCATGCAAGGGCAAGTTTATATCAAGTCGCTTATACATGGTTGAAAGTGATATATGAAGACATTGCCGAATAAATTCAAATCAAATCATGCATAAAATTTATGCATGTCAACAAAAGGAACACATGCGACATATTCAGCATTATTATTTACATTGTATATACGGGAAGAGATTTTCCGAATTTTGCAAGCTCCTATTATAGTAAAATTTATTAAACAATTATCTAATTAAAAATCTATATACCAACGGTGGGCAAACGTGGCTCATTGAGCCAAAGGCGGCTCTTTGATTAGCAAAGTGCGGGTCTTTTGACTTTCTCCTTGCTTAGAACATTTTTGGTCTTTTTACTTTTTAAAATACATATTTCATACGTATTACACATATTTGCCAACAAGAAACCAACTGATCAAGAAGAGCTGGTTGGAATTTACGCAAATCCCTTAATTGAATTTGATGGTTTGGAAGTTGAAATAGTAAAATGCGACTAATTAAACTTGTAAGAAATAAGTAATTATTCGTTTAGTCAGTGAACTGTGTCAGGATAAGAATTCAGGATTTGTTTTCTTACGTTTTCAATTTTATACTTTTTACAGGTCTATTCTGCGCTGCTAACATAAATATTATAACCGGTAATTAAAGTGTCTGTAAATTTTTAAACCTTTTTCGCATTCTGTGCTCTCTTGTAACCGGTAAATTTGGTTACCATCTCATAAGCTGGTAACAAAATATTGCCCCGTGAAATATGCAATACAGGAATTTCCACAAATCTTCATAGCTGAGTTGCTGAATACTTTCACTGCATTACCAATTTTTTTCCGGTCACAAAATCTTCGGTAACGTGCAGAATAGACCTGTTAATGTAAACAAAATTTCTATCAGCTGTTCGTCTAACTTGCAAGTTTCTGCAAATTTTGTGTTCGCGTACTATTTTGGATATTTTTCTCTTCTGAGAGAACAGATGATATTTCGCCGGAATTTCACTGTTGAACATTTTTTACTGGAGATTTTAAACGAATGTACCTATTGACTATCCAACATTTAGCAGAAATGTTACGAACAGCTTTAACTGACCCAAAACCAGATTTTGAAAATCTCACCAAAGGGATCTTTTGAATTTTCTTTTATATCTAATGTTCGGACGTTGGGCGAGAAATAAAAAGTCAATATTTTGCGTTTACAATTCACTGGCGAAAATCTGAAATTCATTTGTTAATTCGAATACCATTCATGGGCGTAGGCAGGTAGGGGCAGGGCCTCCCCCTCCCCCCCCTAACTTCCAAATTTTTGCCTAGATATTCAAAAATACTACCACGAAATGCTTGCTTGATAATTTCGGCCCCCCCTAAATTTCAAAGTTTTGCCTATATA
>NW_016160239.1:0-24586 GCF_001687245.7 Rhagoletis zephyria | reverse complement strand
GAAAACCACACTATAAATCACTCATCATGCCCGTGCTGGTATGTGGCGTATTAAAATACAGCGGCTCAACTGGCTTGATCATGTCGTTCGAATGGACACCGACGCCCCAGCTCTGAAAGTATTCTGGCTTCACTTGGCATTTCTAATAGGCGTCAGTTGGTCAAAATCGCTTTGGCGGTTACAGCGCCAAAAAGGAAGAAGAGGAAGAGAATAGATCTATAACCTTATCAGTCACACAGTGTTATAATCCCGACGAAATCCTTGACGGTGGTACCGGGAGGGGAACGGTACATGACGGTAGGAATTTTAGTTTGGGTTAAAGTCTCACACGGAAGGGGTTAGGCTTTCGATGCTTCCTCCTCGTAAAATAAACATGCTCAGTAAAAAGTTAACAATTTAAATCGACGAATAGTTTTATATCAACTTTTGTGAACTTCTGTTTATTTGTTTTTTGTACAACATATTTACCTTTATTGGTTACAATAATTTTAAGCTATAATAAAAAAAATTTTAGTACATAAGTAAGTTATTGGTTTTGAATTTTTTATTTTATATGGGCCCCCCCTAAATTTCGTTCTGGCTACGCCCATGATACCATTAATATACATATATCATAGAACAACAACTAACATTTGTGCTTCTTAAGCACCCAGTTTCCCAACATCAACTTGTCACGCTGGCTGCTGCAGAGAGAAAGAAATAAGGAGAGTCGATAGTCCAACTTCGACCCAACATTGCACTCGCTATTTTTAACTGCTCATACAGAGCGGTACTTAAATTACCGAGTAGCCAGGGATATTTTATAACTTCATACTAGTTTTAAATGTTGAAACACATACGATGCGCCAGGTTTGAAAGCATCGTAATATCTATCTTACGTACACTAGAATAATAATAAAATTAATGTTTTTCATTCCTAATAATAATTTTATTTAAAAATAAAATGTTTGTTCTTCTTGATCTTTTTTTTGTTGCTCTTTGTGTCGTTTAGAACTTAGATGTGGCTCTTTTCGGCCTCGGCCTTGCCCACCCCTGCTATATACATTTGCATACAAGGCAGGATTAAACAGTATTAAAAATATGCTGCAGAAACACAACAGCAAACAGCTGAGCTAAGAAGCAATGACATAGATTAGGTTATGTTAGGTTAGGTAGGTGGCAGCCCCGTGTAACCAGAGCTCACTTAGACAATGTAAGATTGTCCTTTGTGATACCACAATTTGAAAGGCCCCCCAAACTTTATCGTTAAAACGCTCCGAGCCGATTATGTATTTACTAATACGGCTGATCTCAATGGCCCAGAGCTCCTCGGGGCTGTTTAGAAAGTGAAAGCCAAAGAACTTCAACCTTAGCCTCGCAANAAAATAAAATGTTTGTTCTTCTTGATCTTTTTTTTGTGGCTCTTTGTGGCATTTAGAACTTAGATGTGGCTCTTTTCGGCCTCGGCCTTGCCCACCCCTGCTATATACATTTGCATACAAGGCAGGATTAAACAGTATTAAAAATATGCTGCAGAAACACAACAGCAAACAGCTGAGCTAAGAAGCAATGACATAGATTAGGTTATGTTAGGTTAGGTAGGTGGCAGCCCCGTGTAACCAGAGCTCACTTAGACAATGTAAGATTGTCCTTTGTGATACCACAATTTGAAAGGCCCCCCAAACTTTATCGTTAAAACGCTCCGAGCCGATTATGTATTTACTAATACGGCTGATCTCAATGGCCCAGAGCTCCTCGGGGCTGTTTAGAAAGTGAAAGCCAAAGAACTTCAACCTTAGCCTCGCAAACGCTGGGCACCTAAAAAGGTAGTGTTGAGGTGATTCTACCTCGTCATCTTCCAGGCAACAGCGACACAAAGGGTCCGGCAGAATGTTCAGCCTTACTGCGTGGATACCGATAGGACAGTGACCCGTTAAAACCCCCACCATAAGTGATAGCTGTGGCTCTGTGAGTGTGAGGAGTGCCTCCATCGCCCCCGGTCCACCCTCGGCCAAAAGGACCTTGCGATCGCGCATGTAATGGTATTCGCCAAGCGTTCGCTGAGCCGACATGAGGCCCAATTATCCAAGAGCGAACCGCAAGCGATCAATGGCACCCCAGCCGCTCTTTATTCGGTAGTAACGTTTCACGGGTTCATTGCAATGACATGCAATGCATGAAATTTTTGAAAATGACATTTTAATAAATACTGGGAAGAAGTTGAGAAAATGTTTAAATTTATATTTTGTTACCTACTTCACTGATTAGAAATCTGAAAACTACACCTTTCATGAGCATGAAATGGTATTATAACTTTGTTGTAAGTACCAGAATATGAGGAGATACACTCATGAAAATGTGTACTTATGTATGTGACCAGAACATCGAGTGAGCCGTCTTAGGCTTATGGCAACCGAACTTCAGTTGGGTGGCTACTGGCAACTGCAAGCTGGCAACTGAGTTTGCTATATTGGCAACTGCATTTGTGTGGCCGCTGCGGTAATAATCAAAGATTGTATACCTACATATAAGGTAAACTTCAAAGTCTAGGGTGGGCGCTCGGGCCGCCTACCATCATCTTCCTAAAACTCGGGGCAATCCGCTTGGCTAGCCGAAAGGGGAGTTGCCGAACAGTCGTTGACAAAACAACACGCAAGATTGATACATTGAAATATTTCCAAATACATCTATATATATACTTTGTAAAATTATTTGTGAATTACTTTGAATTTAAAGCACAAATCGCAAATGGAATAATGTGGAAAGTTATNAAGCCAAAGAACTTCAACCTTAGCCTCGCAAACGCTGGGCACCTAAAAAGGTAGTGTTGAGGTGATTCTACCTCGTCATCTTCCAGGCAACAGCGACACAAAGGGTCCGGCAGAATGTTCAGCCTTACTGCGTGGATACCGATAGGACAGTGACCCGTTAAAACCCCCACCATAAGTGATAGCTGTGGCTCTGTGAGTGTGAGGAGTGCCTCCATCGCCCCCGGTCCACCCTCGGCCAAAAGGACCTTGCGATCGCGCATGTAATGGTATTCGCCAAGCGTTCGCTGAGCCGACATGAGGCCCAATTATCCAAGAGCGAACCGCAAGCGATCAATGGCACCCCAGCCGCTCTTTATTCGGTAGTAACGTTTCACGGGTTCATTGCAATGACATGCAATGCATGAAATTTTTGAAAATGACATTTTAATAAATACTGGGAAGAAGTTGAGAAAATGTTTAAATTTATATTTTGTTACCTACTTCACTGATTAGAAATCTGAAAACTACACCTTTCATGAGCATGAAATGGTATTATAACTTTGTTGTAAGTACCAGAATATGAGGAGATACACTCATGAAAATGTGTACTTATGTATGTGACCAGAACATCGAGTGAGCCGTCTTAGGCTTATGGCAACCGAACTTCAGTTGGGTGGCTACTGGCAACTGCAAGCTGGCAACTGAGTTTGCTATATTGGCAACTGCATTTGTGTGGCCGCTGCGGTAATAATCAAAGATTGTATACCTACATATAAGGTAAACTTCAAAGTCTAGGGTGGGCGCTCGGGCCGCCTACCATCATCTTCCTAAAACTCGGGGCAATCCGCTTGGCTAGCCGGCTAGGGAGTTGCCGAACAGTCGTTGACAAAACAACACGCAAGATTGATACATTGAAATATTTCCAAATACATCTATATATATACTTTGTAAAATTATTTGTGAATTACTTTGAATTTAAAGCACAAATCGCAAATGGAATAATGTGGAAAGTTATTTGTGTTCGGAATAAAGTATCACAAGCCATTGCACCACGGGCTTGGTGATATATTCTTAATGCCGGAGAGTCTATGTATAACATTTCAATACATTTAATACAATTTAGCGCTGAGTTATCACAAATAACCTCTCAATATATCACTGTTTTTCTCATTTTTTTCACAGACTTAGATTTTTAAGTATAAGTAACGCGGAAATACCTATTACATGTAACAAATTATTTTTAAGAATAACGGTGTTAGAAAATGAAGGAAGAACTGACATTTTATGTTACTAATTTTAAAGCACAGTTTGCCTCAAAACGTAAATTAGTGCAAAACAAATAGCTCTTTAAACATAAAATGAAGTATTGTGCTTATTTAATTACAGTATTTAAAGAAAAGGCTCTATACTATACTTCTTAGAACCAGCTCAAAACTAACCCCATTTGTTCTAGCCCGGAGGTGACCCTTTCGAACTATCTAGGAACTGTTGTTATATGAACTGTCTCAAAATCTTCTAAGCCAGAGTCAGCTCAGAACAAGTTCAAAAGTTCTGCAGAGGGCGACAATTGTCACTTCGTAGGACATTGCCGGCCGCAGTGGTGTTGGGGTAAGCAGTGCGCGCTTCCACTCCGCAGCACCTGTGTTCAAGCCCTGGTCAAAGCAACACCGAAAAAAAAGAGTTTTTTCTTAACAACGTCCCTCGGTAGGCAATGGCAAACCTCCGAGTGTATTTCTGCCATAACAAACAGCTTCTCATACAAATACAATCGCCGTCCGGAGTCGGCGTAAAACTGTAGGTCCCTCCGCTTTGTGTGCCAACATCAAGGCGCACGCCACAAGTCGGACGAGAAGCTCGGCCAAACACTAACATATGTGTAAACGCCAATCTATTATTATTATTATTATTATTATTATTATTATTATTAGGACGTCGCCATGTTAAAAAGACAGTTGAAAGCATTGAGTTGGTATAGATGAAGAACCAGTACCCTCCCTTTTCAGGCTAACTCAGCGCAAGTTCTGTACTATGTATGTATGTGTGTGTCCCCGCTCTGCATGCACCAGTTTCATTTGCTGCAGGGTACGGATAAACACCCTGCAGTAAATCGCGCTAGTTCGAACTCTGATCTGAGCTCTGATCAGAGCTAGCGCACAACTAGCTCATTAAGAGGCGGTACTGGTTCTCGATCTATCCCAACGCAATGCTTTCAACTGTCTCTTTTTACATGGCGATGTCCTACGAAGTGGAAGTTGCTACCTCTGCAGAACTTTAGAACGCGTTCTAAACTGGTTCTGTCACGGGTGGTTCTGAGATGGTGTAAAAGGAAGCAGCTCTGTGCTAGTTCAAAAATAGATACCACAAAAGATATTTCATGAAAAAACATTTCTGCTTTTCCACCCATGGGGAAAATAATGGAAACGTCTCTTTTTGACCCATTTTGAATATATTTCTTTTGTTTATTTAATATTAAAAAATTAAACAGTTGAGAATTTAGATGAAATTTTGAAATACGAATTTTAATAATTTTTGCACAAAGTTTATAATATGAATTTATATGGTTTTTGTTAGACATTCATGTGCACTTTTATAAAAAATAATAAATATTACGGAAACAAAAGAATCATAGCCAAAATTGGTAAAAACAAGGCGTCTATATTATTTTGGCCATGGGTGTAGCTTCAAATTACATTACTTACGTTGTGGTGGATGATCTTTATTCACTTGTTTCCTTTTGAATGGCATTGCGCTTATTTCTTTTTCTCCTCTTTTTTAACTCTATAAATCTATAAGCGTTTAAATACTCAGGATTTGTATTTGATATTAACGGCAATCATGTAGAATTGGGAGAAAGAGTAAGCGACCAACATGCGGCAAGCCTAACCATTTACATTCTATTTCACTCACAGGAAACAGTACTTCTTCATCTGGCAAATTTACATCAACTGAACTTATGCCTATGAGTCAACAGGCTCACTGAAAAAGCTTCGAACATTCGTATATTTCTTCCCTACGACTGAACCACCATTATCATATGTAAATCTTTGTATCCCTATGGGAACATAAGGCTTTATTAAACGGTAGTTATCAGGGTGTTTCGCAGTGAAAACGCATTTGTTACGAAAATATTTATATTCTCCATTCTTAGCCAGTTTCAAACCATCAAAAGCAGCTACAGTGTTGAAACTTTCATATGAATTTTTTGTTGCAAAATATGTGTGCTTTTAACATATCTTTTTAGAATTTGTACATAATTTTCAAAATCATATACTGATGATTCTGATATCAAACCCAACTCTTCGATGCTATTTGCTAAGTGAAGCAAATTATGCACATTACACTGTGAGACAAATTTTGACACATCGCCGTCAGCCTCAATGATTCCAACGTGGAATGAAAGTAGACCACTGGATAAACAAAAATGCCAAAGGGTTTTCCAAAGTTAGTTCGAATTTCCTTTCTATGGCCTCTTGAAGTTGAGATATTTTTGACCTTTTTTTTCAATATTAGTGAGAATAAAAATATTTAGGCAAAAATGCATTACTTGGGCGGGCCTAAGAAAAAAACCTAAAAACCGTTAAAATATGGGAATTTCAGAAAACCGAAACTTTTTTGGCGGTCGGACCTATGGGACCCCTGGGGTCCAAAATAGGGGCTCGAGAATGACTTAGAATAAGTCTCTATTTGATGAGTTTTATTTGTAAATCTTCTAAAAATAAGACGAAAAAATTATATATTTTTTTCCGATAACTGTCTTAGTTATCGAGTTATCGATTTTTTAAAAAATAATTTTTTCTTCGCGTGTTATTTTATGTAATTTACATATATTTTGTCAAATTTCCGTATTGTAATGGGTTAACAAACGTCGCCAGTATTTAGTCCCGTTATTGTTTATTTACTTGCTCTTGTTCATTGTTCAAACACATGACTTTACATTTGTTTCAATATAAACAAAAACAACATCATTTGGTGGGTACACTACCTACAGTTGCTGGGGAATGGCCCAGACATAAGAAAACTTTTGAAAACTCAATCATTTGATGACGTTTTAAATGATCCCGAGTTGATAGCTTGGCGCTCAATTAAAGAAGTTATACAAGGTTTTTTGGGAAAAACTAGATCTAATACCTATCAAAGCTCTGTACAAACAATGATGGCTGCATTCTCTAAAATTGGTGTCAACATGTCATTAAAAATTCACTTCTTACACCATCATTTGGACTTTTTTAGTAGACAATTGGCCACCGAGTCCGACGAACAAGGTGAACGCTACCACCAAGTTGCTATTCCATTTGAAATACGGTAACATACGTTTTTTTTGCTTGATAACACATACTTATAAAATACATTACAGATACAAAGGAAAAAAGAGGCCTGACGCCATTCTAGCGGAAATTTGTTGGTGGAGTAAAAACTTGTTTCAAGACCTAGAAGATATTGAAATCAATAGGTCAGAGAGAGAAGCAGATATAGTGCGTGCTTCTGATTCCAAGTCAAATTTTAAAAATGACGATAGCCAACATTTCGAGCTCCCATCAACATCAAAAAAGCCTAGAACCACATAGCTTAAAAGGCCCATTTACAAAAAAATTAATAAAAAATCGATAACTCGATAACTAAGACAGTTATCGGAAAAAAATATATAATTTTTTCGTCTTATTTTTAGAAGATTTACAAATAAAACTCATCAAATAGAGACTTATTCTAAGTCATTCTCGAGCCCCTATTTTGGACCCCAGGGGTCCCATAGGTCCGACCGCCAAAAAAGTTTTGGTTTTCTGAAATTCCCATATTTTAACGGTTTTTAGTTTTTTTTTCTAAGGCCCGCCCAAGTAATGCATTTTTGCCTAAATATTTTTATTCTCACTAATATTGAAAAAAAAAAGGTCAAAAATATCTCAACTTCAAGAGGCCATAGAAAGGAAATTCGAACTAACTTTGCAAAATCCTTTGGCTGTTCTGTTTATCCAGAGGCTGATTTTTCTTGCTGCACAGTGTTATATGTTACACTTGTTTCTCCAAAGACAACTGGAAAATTTTGGACGAATAAAGATAACATATTTTGTGCTATTTGCGTATTCGAGGTATAACTTTTAGGGCAAAGCAATAACCTACAAGAACAATGCAGGAGCAAGTACTCATAATATATATTATCGTCCACTCTATTCTTCAAAACAGAAAGTCCTGTATAAAGCAGGAATTGCCGGAATTCCGTGGCCTTCCAGTTATAAATTTCATCAAATCCCCTTGGCTTCCTCACAAACTCTTTAGTAATACACATTTTAAGGGATTTTAGGCTATTCGAAATGCAATTTTTATTTTCGTTGGATACCTTAATATTAACTTTATCGTGCCACATTCGGAGTAGAAACTTTCGCATTACACCTAAATCAATTAGGTGCATAGATACTATCTATAGCCACTTGGCTAATCATT
This sequence comes from Rhagoletis zephyria, assembly GCF_001687245.7. Lineage (NCBI taxonomy): Eukaryota > Metazoa > Arthropoda > Insecta > Diptera > Tephritidae > Rhagoletis > Rhagoletis zephyria. The sequence goes on along the minus strand of NW_016160239.1, from coordinate 16,421 downwards.
CTTACGCCTATGGTTTCTAATGGTGTCTGTTTGTCCCTGTACTGTGTCAAATGATGCCTTTCATTAGTTCTGTTACGGAAGTCTTCATCAGAGATGAGTTCACCACTTTCTACACCGTATACCAATACATTATTTACTTTCCTTCCGACTTGTGTGCATTTTGTGCGGCCAAATGCCGATGTGTGGCCAGGTATACCGCAAATAAACGCCTTAGCTGGCGCATCACACACAAGTGATCGAATCTCAACTTTAATAACTCTTCCTAATAATTCTATTCCATGATCCAAAACATTTTTCATTTCGTTTACGAATGCTGATAAATAAGCGTCAATGCAATCAGGCTTCTTAGTACCCAAATAAATTCCCACAGGGAACACTGGGGTATTTCTAATATTCGCTGCCCTCAACCAAATTGGCCACAACTGCGTACGGGAACTTCTGTAAAGTGGTATACCGTCAACATTCACGTCCACACGTATCAATTCGCAACTATCTAAACCGTTGGCCAACTTTTCCAGTTGCTTCTTTACACCCATATGACAGTAAGAGCCAGGAGAAACATTGTCGATTACAGCTCGTTGCCTATGATTGGCAAGAAGGGTTTCAGCACTTAAAGGCACATCTAAATTTTCACTTTTTAAAATCTGTAGGAAATCCTCCAAACATTTTCGTGACGGTCTTTTTTTTAAATACCACTCTACAAGTTTAACTTTTAAATCGCTCCTTTCTATATTATTTCGCCCTGATTCACTTTCTGCCTCTACTTCTGGACGCGCGTCCACTGCGAACTGCGATTCTTTCACAACTTCTGCCACGCTTTCACTTCTTTCAGTATCACCTAATGAACTGAAATTATTTATGTAAATATCTTTTTGCCTTTTTAATAACCGCCTGATGTGCCGCTTACTCATTTTAATAAAATTCACTCACAATTTGAAATTATTACATTCGACATAAATCGCGCACTTAACTAGTTTGTGTGCAAACAGCTGCTTCTAGAGGCAGTCGATTATCGATAAACTTTATGCAGTGAATAGCCGAACATTTAGAAAGTAACTGATTTGCAGAGTTTAAAACAATATATGGTTTGTTTAAATGATTATTAATGAACGTCTGTTTTAAAATATGTCACCTTGATGCATAATAAAAAGCAATACTAAATAAAGCACTTATGTAGATAATATCATTTGTTTTTGTTTTCAACAGCTCAAAGAAATCGATAAATTAACTGCAAGTAACTTTGTTTCGTTCAAGTTTTTTGATATCAAAAGTTCAGAAAATCAGCATCGAGAATATTTTTATGTTGATTGTGTAAGTTGTTTAAGTAAAACTAAGAATCAAAAATTACATTGTATAGCATAATAGTATATTCACAATCAGAACACTCGAGTTTAACGTTTTATGTTTACGACTAGGGCAACCAAAAATATTGTGGCGAATACTGCGGCAACGCGAAGCGAACCAGAAGAAAATGACAGAATTTTCGAGGAATGACGTTGAATATTCGACAGCTAGAAACGTCAGGTGGATGAATACTGTGAACAGAGAGAGAATGAGCGATAGATGTCATAGATAGATAGATATATAGATGTAGAAACTCTGAGTTTAATTTGACATTTGTTTGTTTACTTTTTTTATTCACATTTAGCCTATTTCCGTACTACACGATTTAACACATACACGTAAGTCTATAATGATAACCGTTTAGCTATAAAAAAAACAAGAAATGTGGATCGATAGAACTTTTTACGCTGATTTCAACAATACCGAAATCATTTGGCGCAAATAAGAAGCAAAGCGAATACAAGAGGGTAAAGTCCAACTTTTATATTTAATATGTGTGCAATATCTCTGAAACCACTTGATGATTAGAAAATTAGTGATGCTTATTTAAGGATAATTGAAATACCTTTTATGCGACGTATATACTATAACAACTTTCAAAAAATTTAATCACACGCCATTTAAAAAAAAATATTCGTACTTTTTTTTGTTTTTTAGTATTTTCGGCTTAAAAACATAAAAAAGCATATAAATTACATTGTTGCTTTATTATTTATTTATTTATTTATTTATTTATTTATTTATTATTATTAATTATATATTTGTAAAATAGGACAATATGTTTGTATATCAAATAAAAGTTATTGGAGAAAACGTTAAGCAACTCGGATTTTTTTAAATACTTGCCATTTATGTAAAAAAATGTATCAAATATCTATGTTAGGTTAGACATGGACATCAAATCAAAAGACATTTTCAAGTACAATGGCGAAACCGTATCGATAACGATGTGGACGTATTTAAATGTCGATAACTATTATAATATCGTTGCCAGTAATAACAACTATTCGATACAATCAAGAAATGAGCAATATAGACTGCTGCGCTTGTGGAACAAACTGAGTACCAATTGGTTCGCCCTGCATCTATTTTGTACTAGTTCGGGGACAGTCACGATATGTGTAGTGCTGAACTAGCGCGTTGCGAGACTGTCCCTCATTTTTACTGCAGGGCATGTACTACGTATGTACATATGTGTGTGTTGTCACTGGTTTGTTGCGAATATGTTTTTTTTCTTGTTTTTGTTTGTTTTTAAATACGAACATTTTTGAACGATAATCAAATATAAAGTATTAATTTTTACTATGCATTATTTCCCTCAGTGTACCTTCTTTCTTGTATCATGGTATAACCCATACCGTCGCCTGGGTAAAAAAAAATATTTAATTTCCATGTTGCCTGCAGTGGAATTCGAACGCGGATCATCTCTGCATATCAACAAATTGTGGGAAGCATCTTTGCTACACCCAGACATATATTTTCTTTCAAATGTTGAAGTTCCATCAACACCACAGAACGCGATTTGTACGGATAAACATGTACTATGTATGTACGTGTGTGTTGTCACCGCTCTGCATGCTGGGGATGCGTATGCACCAGGGTTGTTGCGAATACGGTTTTGAAGTGAAATTTATTTAGCGGCGGTTGGTTGGTTGGGAGTAAATTGGCAAATTCAACGGAAATTGCACACGGAAATGGTGCAAAGGAAATGATGCAACGGAATTGGTGCCACAGAAATGGTTGGGGCTGAAAAAAGTGCTTCTTGTGTGTTTGCATATGGTATTAATTTAGCAAAAATTTGCTAATAAAAGGTTAAAGAATAACACTTAGAAAAATACCAATACAAGAATGAAAGTAAAGGTGACTACGTACATAGATAAAGAAAAGGATAAAGGCAAAAGTAAAACTAAAAACAAAAGCAAAGATGCGTAAAGATAAAGACGAAAATGAAGACCAAGGTAAATTTAAACACTTTACTTATATATAAGAACAAATGTGAAGGGGAATATGTAGATGAAGAAAATGATAAACATAAAAGTAAAGACAAAGAGGAGGATGAGGATACCGATAAAAGTAAAGATGAAGATAGGGGAAGAAAGATTAAAATAAAGGTAGTTAAAGAGGAAAGGATAAGAGAGCGACACAGAGACTCAATCTGAGAACTATTTTGGGATTTTAAAGGTTTTCGGTATTCTCTGAAATTATCGATACAATAATCGATATTTTTATTGGTTTTGTTATCGATACTTTTATCGATTTTGTTATCGATTTGTTATCGATATTTTTAACTATTTTGTTAGCGAAAATTTTTATCGATTTTGTTATCGATTTTGTCATCGATATTTATCGATTTTTTTATCGATATTTTTATCGATTTTGTTAACGATATTTAACGATATTTTTATCGGTTTTGTTATCGATATTTATCAATTTTGTTATCGATATTTATTGATCCTTTTGTCGATTTTGTTATCGATATTTATCAAATTTGTTACCAATATTTATCGTTTTTGTTATCGATATTTATCGATTCTGTTATCGAAATTTATCGATTTTATTATCGATATTTAGCGACTTTGTTATCGATATTTATCGGTTTTGTTATGGATTTTTTTATCGATTTTGATATCGATATTTTTACCGATTTTGTTATGGATAATTGTATCGATATTTATCGATTTTGTTATCGATATTTTTATAGATTGATTGAGATTTTATAGATTTATAGATTTTTAAAATTGCGTTTTTAGTTTTTCACTCTGACGTCAGTACTTCAAAAATGATTAAAAAATTCAGGCAAATGTGCTTAGAGAAGACGTCTGGGTATCAAATTGAAGAGCAAATCCTGTAGAATTTAAACAGATTCAAATGTTCTTTTAAAGTTTTATACTTGAAATTTCGCAATATCTCTTTTTGAAAAAGTTATACGTGAAGGACTTATATAAACTCAATAAAATCCTCGTATTTCGTCTTTAAAAAAGTTACATATTCGTCCTTGTGAATCAAAAAAATTTTATTTTTTTTAATTCAAAAGAAATTTCCTTTTGCATTTGGTACCAATATGTTTATTCTACATTCCATTGAATTTTTTAAATAATTTTTCGAATTAACAATATATTTGAAGTTACTGAATCCTTTAAAATAAATCCTGACGTCAGAAAGAAAAAACAAAAACGCCACTTTAAATAAAAAGTAGATTTCAAACCCATCTATTTTTTATTTATTTTATGGTAGGAGAGCTTCTTAAATAATATAGAAACAATTTGTTCGATTTGAGTTGGCGAAAAGTAATGAATATCTAATTCCCGGGACTAATACCGGGATCCCGGGATTGTGATAACGACGTACCGAAAATCCCGGGACCGGAAAAAGCTGAAAAATTAACATCCCTAGTATGTACATACATATGTATGTATGTACATATGTACATATGTATGTAGTATATTGGTTATAAGACAAAATAGATATGTATGTAGCGTAAGTTTCACTTCTCCAGTGTGGCACAGGCGCACTTACTTTTTTCTTTTTTATTTATTTTTTCTTTTTAAATACGAACATTTTTAGACTTTTTTTACTATGCATTATTTCCCTCAGTGTACCTTCTTTTTTGTATCATGGTATAACCCATTCCGTCGCCTGGGTAAAAGATTGTCGTAAGCACCACTTTGACGATTTTTAGTAAAAGATGCAGTTTTATTTTTTAAAATAGGATCTTTCGATTGGTATTATCAGTGTTTAGATATCTCCTTATGTTTTCGAGATACTGAGTACAATTTTGTCGTATTTGGAAGTTCGCAAGCGACTCAGTCAACATTATGTTGTATGTGAAGAAAAATTATTACTCGTTAAAATATTGTCTTATGAGAAAAATTGTATGGTACATACGACGAAATCACACCAGTCTTACACAATGGGCAGTCGTATAGGCTACGGGAACTCTTATTGACAAACTGTTTAATATTTTGTCGATTTTTATACCCGAGCGCACTTGTGCACAAGGGTATTATAACTTTTTTCACATAACGGTTGTTTGTAACAGGCAAAACGAATCGAGATAGATATAGACAAATGTATACATAAATGAACAGGATGAAAAGAGAAATCGATTAAGCGGTGACTGTCTGTCCGTTCGTCCGTCCGTCCGTCTGTGCAGACGATAACTCGAGTAAAAATTAGGATATCTTAACGAAACTTGGTACGTGTACTTCTTTCGGGTGTAGGACGGATGGTATTGAAAATGGGCAAAATCGGACAATAACCACGCCTACCTCCCATATGACGGTAACTTTCAGAAATACGAAAACGGCGATATTTTAGTAACTTCTGAAGAATATTCACTCAAAATTGATATTTACAATAAGTTTTAGACAAAAAAAAAGAATATTGTAAATTTTTGGAAAATGGGCGTAGCCACGCTCACTTATGGTTACATGTGTGTATCTTGGTAACCGCTGCACAGTTGTTGGCCTTGATATAATATACGAAATGGCCGAATATTTTTAAAATCGGAGAATAACCACGCCCACATCCCATATAANGGAAATACGAAAACGGCGATATTTTAGTAACTTCTGAAGATTATTCACTCAAAATTGATATTTACAATAAGTTTTAGACAAAAAAAAAGAATATTGTAAATTTTTGGAAAATGGGCGTAGCCACGCTCACTTATGGTTACATGTGTGTATCTTGGTAACCGCTGCACAGTTGTTGGCCTTGATATAATATACGAAATGGCCGAATATTTTTAAAATCGGAGAATAACCACGCCCACATCCCATATAACGGTAATTTAGAGGAATACGAAATCTTCGATAAATCAGTAAATATTAAAGCTAATTTATTGAAAATTGATGCTTGCAACAATTCTTTACCAAGAAATACGGTTATGATAAAGTTTTGGAAAATGGGCGTGGCACCGCCCACTTATGATCACATATATGTATATCGGTAACCGTTCTACCTAGGGATGAGCATCGAAGCAAAACCATCGATGTTCAATATCGAAAATGACATCGACGGTCGCCATCGATGCCTTAATAACATCGGTCCGGAACCATCGATGTCATCGATGATTCAAATGAAAAAAATAACCCTTTATTTTTTTAAGTCAAGATTTATTATGCAGGAATGAAATTTTTTATATACATTACATTTTAATTATGAAACTGAAAATTGAATGGCAAAGAGTATTGAAAATTATTGTAAATAGATGTTTCTTTTTATATACATTACATTTTAATTATCAAACTTATAACAAACTGAAACAAACTTGCAATTGAATGGCAAAGAGTTTTAAAAACTAAATTAAATAGATGGTTTTTTTTTTTCATATACTATACCAGAGTCGATAGAAATATGCAGGAAAACAAATTTTGGTCAAAGTGTAATACAAAATTTCAAATTTACGCACAATTTATCAATGAATTTCTTTAAAATTAAATACAATTTTCATAAATTCATTGATAAATTGTGTGTAAATTTGAAATTTTGTATTACACTTTGACCAAAATTTGTTTTCGTGCATATTTCTATCGACTCTGTACATTACATTTTAATTATCGAACCAATAATCATCTGGCAAAGAGCTTAAAAAAATTAATTTAGATGCGAATTTTCCATCTAATTTGTTTCTTGCGTCAGATATTATTTGACCGGCCTTCGAGAAGAGTCGCTCTGAAGGCACCGACGTTGCTGTAGTTGATAAATATTTAATTGCTACCTTAGATAGCAATGGGTAGGTTGAGGCCATTTCAGTCCAAAAAACTAAAGGATTTTGCTTCATTTTTTCCGCTGGTGCTTCCGAAATTGTAAGTAACTATTTAGTTGATGTATGTTAATAACTCTTACGCATATATAAGGACACTTCGGAATGGTTACTTCTAAATTGCTGTTCTGTATTCGTATTTGTTCGCCATTTTCTTTGAATGATTTTGTTGTGCTCGCTAAATAAACTGTTGTTGTGGGTTGTATCCTTATCTCCAGATTCAGATTCGGAAGAAGTTGTTGAACAAGACATGTTTAAAGCTTCCATTTGTTTAACAATGCGATCAATAGTCTGCAAAGATTTTGATAATTGAAGTGGATCACTGAAATAAATGGTTTTGAAACCAGGGTCCAAAATTGTTGCTAAACAAAACAATGTTCAATTCCGCTAAATCTTTTATCCAATTCAACTACAACATGGCAATCGCGAGGCTTCCTGTCAAATATTGTTCTCCACATATTTCAGATGTAGCAGTATCTAAAGGTTGTAAGAGATTCACAATTTCTTTAATGTCGTCTATTTGATTTGCAGTTGCCATTATCGGTGCTGATGGATATTCGTTTAAAATGACATTTATATACGGTCGCAATTCTAAAAATCTTTGTAGCATATTGAACGTACACCCAGAAAAAATTAAGCTAAATATATTTCTCTCAACACATGATTTGGTTATAGTTACATTATTTGGTTATAGTTACCAAATCATGTGTTCAGAGAAATATTTTTAGCTGACTTTTTTCTGGGTGTAGAGTTCCAACGTGTTGGCACACTTTGAATGAGTTTTTTGTCATTTAACTTTCTAAGTTGATCGCTTGCAACCACACTATGTTTAAACCACTTCACAATCCTCTTTATATGATCCACTAGCTCTTGCACATCGCCGGAACGTTCTATAGCTCGCTGACCAACTAAGTTGAGATTGTGTGCGAAACAATGTATATGCTTTTTTGGGTCGACTGCCAAATGTGCCGCTTTAACAATATTGGGTGCCCCATCGGTGACAATTGCAACAATGAATTCTTCAGTTAAACCCCAATCCGAGAATAAATCTTTTAATTTAGAGGCCAGATATTCAGCCGTGTGGCTTTCATCCAGTGGTATTAGCCCCAGATTTCCATTATACAGTTTGTCCCCTTTATCAATGAAACGGGCAGTAGCACTCAAATAACTGCGCATCTGGATGTCAGTCCAAGCATCAGTGGTAATTGTTACATATTTTTCTCTCAACTTTTCCTTCAAAACATGTTGTAGTGCTACAAATTTGTCATTGATCATTCTCTTTATTGTGAAACGGCTTGGAACGACATAAAGAGGCGAACAAACTTTCATCAATTTCAAAAAACCCTGTCTTTCCACAGTTCTTATGGGCTGCATATCACGACATATCATGAAAACAATTGCTTGGGATACTTTTTCATTTTTCTTTCCCCCAGATTTGTAATCTTTTACATGCTGAAATGCCGAGACTATGGATTGTTGGGAAGGCACCGATGACAACTAAAAGTCATATTGCATTTAATTTCAAGTAATTTAATTTAAAATAAAAAATTACTCACATTTGAACAGCTTGAGGATCGTGATGTTGAAGGTAAAAGTGAAGAGAGTAATGCTTCATCCTCGTCATCTTCAACTAAAGTTGTTTGCTTATAATTTTTACTGGCCACAGAATTCACATTAGAAACAGACTTTGCACTGCTGCTTGCAGTCAACAACTCCCCATGCACACTTTGCATGTGGCATTTCAAATTTGAGGTGTTTCCCGAAGTTTTGAGCACATTACCACAATGGTTGCATTTGGCGGCAGACGATGATAATTTTGTAAAATGCTTCCAAAATTCGCTAATACGCGGCATATTTTTCACTTTTTTTGCACAACTTTATTCTATATTTATGAACACTAGAAGTATAATTAATGCCGCCAAAACGTGCTTTACTTAGTGATGTTCAATATTTTGTTAGTGATGTTCAATGTGCGATTAAATGAATCGATTATTATTTTACGTTTGAGGCGGGTTGCCATCGGTTTAATCGATTTAAAAGTTAAAAAAAAATTGATTAACATCGAACCAAAACATCGATGGGAAGGAAAACATCGGACGAAACCATCGATGGCAAAAACATCGAACATCGAAGGCAAACCATCGATGTTTAAAAAACAGCAGAAGATTTCATCAGTCCACTCAAAGATGTCGAATATGATGAACCTGAAAATTAATGCATAATCTCAAAAAGGGGGTTGACGAAACTAAGTTTCAGAACGGATGAAGAAACTGATCAAAATTATAATTATGCTAGTTGCTTATCGGAGGGCGGTCTGCGCAATCCGGATTCAAGTTTTTTGCATACATTGGAAATTTTAAATTCGAAATTTGTTGAAGTTAATGGTGATACGCTAACCACAAATCCCAATTTTTTGCAAAATCTGATGAGAAATTTAAAAGTAAATTTTCACGAATTTCATGTGAACAAATAAAGTAATTGTTACCAATTTGTTTTTGTTTTGCATGTTAAGTTATGAGAACAATTTATTCACATGGAATTGGTGATTATAAAAGGATTTATTTGAAAAGAGAATTGTTTAGAACTAGATTTTTAAATTGCAAGATTGCATACAAAATAAGAAAATGAAAAAATAACAACATAATGCTCTCGTCTCCTTTAACATTACATATTTTATATATTTTTAATAAAAAAAAGGCGCGAAGCACGTAAGTAAAAAAATTACCAAGCCCTGGTAATGATTTTTCATTTGATATATTATTAAATTGGTATAAATGTGGGACAGAAAATACTCAGATTTATTGTTTTAATATTATAAAAGTGGTATGGCCGTTGAGAATGCTCACAATGTATGAAACTTCAAAAAAATGTATTATCCGTCAAAAGTTGTTTATTGAAACTACCTTCTTTTATATCATGATGTATAGTATGTCATACAGCTGGCTAGCGTTTACTGTGAAAATGTAACATACGACAAAATGATTTTATAAAAAATGTCTGTAAAAGCTATATTAGATAATGAAAATTTAAGAAAATGTGGTTTTATAATTTAAATAGTATGTACAATCAAGCATTAAATTTTCGTAAAAAAACCATCGTAGTTTTTAAGAAATTGTGACTGAATTTTTAACATCGACTTCCCAAAACCTGACGAAAATAACATACGACATTATTTTACCCAAAAATAAACACAGAGAAAAAATGTGCTGTGTTTTCCCAAGCTACGAAAATTCGGTAAATACAAATAAAAGACTTTGGGGTAAAGATTTTTACTTTTCCTAAGCTTCCGCTCGTCGGAAAACAATGGCTCTAAGCGTGTAATATTCACGAAGACAACCTTGCAGTACGGGGGAGTGACTACAGGACTTCTGAATCGGTAGCTACCTGATAAACACCGTCAATTACCGACCGACTACTTGCAGTGTATTTCATCGATTACTTTTACAAGGCAATGTCCTAGGCGGTAATCACCATCGGCTCTCTCTGAACTACCGGGAGTTACTAAAGTAGTCACTTGCGTGATTTATGGGCGCCCTCTGTCGTAGTTTTTCGCTATTCTGCTTACGACTGTTTCGCCTCTGCACTACCATGTCCACTACCACGGGTTAATAGAGTAGCTACTTACCTAGGAGTCGGTGCAGTAGCGGTTCAAAAGTAGCGATTGACTCCAGCACTACTGGAGGGAACTTATCCATCTATCTATGTGTGTGTCCAATAAACCAATTCTTGTTGTTGTCATTATGATTGTAAAATATATGCATGTACTTTATTAGAGCGAAGCGAAACTATTTCGAGCCCGGAAACAAACCTTGAAACTTCAGGTGAAGTAATCGTGAAATTTGGTGAGAAGGAGCTCAATAAAAATATTTTCAAACCACTAAACGAGTTTGAAAAGGAGGATGGTTTTGTATACAGAAGTCAACGTAAGTGGGAAAAACTTTTGACTTGCTCAAAATGTCCAAATATTTATATCCACGTATCTTCTGGTTAGCGACCAAACACCCATTTGGGAGCGAGCTAAAGTGAGGAGGCGTAAACTTCGCGGGCGCTGGGTTTGGCTCCCGCCACGTTAAAACCCGACCCAATGAAAACGAATAAACGGATGGGACCCACATTTTCTGGTGACGACCACGGCAAGCTATGATTTGAGGGTATGCATCTGGAATATCCGGAGCCTTAATGGGCAAGGTGCCTCTACCCGGCTGGTTGATGTCCTCGAGAAGAAAGCTGACATCACCGCCATCCAAGAAATGCGATGGACGGGGCAAGGCAAGGTAAGCGTGAAGCCTTGCGACGTCTACTACAGTTGCCACGTAAAGGAGCGCTGGTTCGGTGTTGGATTCATGGTAGGAGGGAGACTCCGTCGCCGTCTTCAACACCTCGCTCATCTGCGCCCATGCGCCGATGGAAGAGAAGGACGAGGCGTCCAAGGATCTCTTCTATGAGCGCTGGGAGCATACACTGATAATAAAATCTGCGTAAATATAACGAAAACTTGCGTAAATGTTACGAAATTTTCGTCATTTTGAGCCACGAAAGTTTTTGTGGATTCTACAAAGCTGTTTTCGTACATACTACGAAAATATGAGGCATCAGATTTTAAGTACATTTTACGAATGTATTCGTACTATTTACTAAAGAATTTCGTACTATTTACTAACGAATTTACTAAAAAAATGCGTACTATTTCTTAATTTATTTACGGAATTTTTGTAAAATGCACAGAAATAATTCGTATATTTAACGAAATTACTTTTGTAAAATCTGCGCTTGTTTCGTAGAAAGTGAGATTTTGCTTTCATTCTCCACACTGTAAAAAACATATTACGAATTATAACACAACACTTTTATTTTGTTTTTATAGTTAGTTTTAGCCGTTTTTGTTTAACAAAACGTTTTGCAAAAACGCTTAGCATTATTGATTAAAATATAATGAAAGTGTTGTGCTATAATTTTAGTCATGTTTTTTATGGAGTTAATAATAAAAGCAATCATACATTCTACTAAAGAAGAAGAATTTTCTGACTACACTTTAGTGTAGAATTAATAAAAAAGGTTATTTTACCTATAATAAAACTTAAGTCTTTTATTTATATGCATACGAATAGGTTCTATACTACATATTTTTTTATTGCTTAGGCTTCATTCAATAAAGTATATTGATGCAAAGTGTTAAACTATGAGACTCAACAAAGGTAAATATAATAAGATATAAAATATGAAAGAATATAAAAAATACTGGTTTTACTTTCTTAAACATTGACAGATTCGCAGCTTCATCGATGTTTGTTTCCTTGACGACTATAAATTAAAGAAAAATTATAAGGCGTGTGAAAAGCAAGTTTCAGTGAAAAGTCATACATGTACTTTTAATTTCGTTAAGTAGTGCTCCTGGCTTAGGCTTGCCGTTGATAGGTAACTGATGAAATTGCCTATTTATCAAGTCCCACATTGCAGCGCAAGGCGCAGCGTAGGCGATGTTACAAACATTATGCTTAAAAGCATAGTATATCCACAGTTTTTTTATCCAGTAAATCCCTTTTTAAAACGTTTAAAATTATATTATACGTTTCACAGCAGCGAACAATTAATTATATTAAACTGCCGGTAATTCAGTATATTGTACGAAAATATACGTATGTTGTACGAATTTAAAAAACATGTTTCTGCATTAGTACTTTTTACGAAAGTATTAACTAAATTGTACGAATACAGAATTGTAGATTTCGTAAATTTAAAACCATACGTAAATATTACGAATGCCTTCCTACAATATACAAAATTATTCGTACAGAGATTTGTTCAGTACTTTACGAATGTGTTTCGTAAAATAAACGTAAGATTTCGTAAATTGTACTGAAAAAATGCCTTACGAAAGTCATTTCGTTATATTTACGTATGGTTCGTAAAATCTTGTTTCGTTGTGAAAAATTTGTTCGTATTATGAACGAAAGTTTCGTACATTGTACAAAAACCAACACTATGAAAGGTTTTCGTAGCACTTTTACGAAATTTTATTTTCAGTGTATATATGAGCGCTGACATGATATCAAAATCGTGCTCGGCGATTTAAAAGGTGGGCAGGGAAGGGATCTTTGACGCCACTGTCGGAAAATTCAGCTTCCACGACGAAACGTCCGATAACGGACTGAGGCTGATCAACTTCGCTGGGACCCGAAACATGGTAATATGTAGTACCAGGTTCCAGCATAAAAAGACCCATCAAGCTACATGGCTTTCCCCAGCGTAATGGCACCACGTATATATGATGAGGTAATAATAATCCACAGTGTGTATGTACCATCATTGTATGTTTGGATTCCTTTTACATCCATAATCTTTATTGTTAGGCGCTACTATATTAGTACTTCAAAAATGAATAACGAGACAGTCTGAGTAGACCCGTCAGCTAAGACGGATCGGTGTTAATTTAGTCATTATTTACTCGGGCTTGGGTTTTCCACTACATGGCAACCGTTTCGCTCATGCCATCACGTCGTGGCAAAAGCACATGTGATTTAGTTAAATAAACCAATTAAAAACACTAAAACTAAATAATTGCGTGGCTACAAATCGGCAGAATAAGAAAAAAAACTATAAATAAAAAACTAATACAAGTTGCAACATTGCTGAAAAAAATAAAAATGTAAAGTATAAAATCATTAAGTATGGCAAAAACTAGAGAGAATCCCTTTACAAAAGACTTATGAAGAAATGGAGTTAAAAATTATACATATTAAGTGATTAATTTACGCCCATAAAAATTATGCATATAAAGCCACAATTTTCCGCCCAATAAAAATATCCATCAAACAGTCCAAAAAAGCAAATCACAAAAATGCAGCTTAAAACTGCAGTTTTAAATATTCGTAAGACAGCTATTTCACCACTATAAAAATATACATAATATAATAAGTGTACACTTAGCTAACTGGACACAGGCAATATAAATAATAAAATAATGTAAAAAAAATATTTTTTAAAAAGAAGCTTTTATTTAACATGTACAATCAAAGGTATAAAATAAAGTAGTGTAACAAAGGATTTTTAGCAAGAAAATTTTGTCAAAACTGCACTAAAATGAATAAAATAAAATAGGTTAAGGTCTCGTTTAAGTTACTAAAATCCATTTAGTGAAAGGAGTTACTCAAACTCTAATGAAAATTACTAACAATTTGTACTAATTTACTTCGTTTTTAAAAAAGTTTGTCTCGCGAATAGCAAACCGGCATTTAAATATCTGCATACATAAAGACATATCCATACCTAACCAAGTTCAGTTCAGGTAGCGAAAAAATTGTCCGATGGAAAAAATGGCGGAATGTTGGCAACTGTTGAACTGAGCGGAACTACTGAACTGTGCGTTTCTAGGACAAACAGTCTACGGTAAGACAATATGAACGCGCCCAATGTGTCACGAATTAGGGGCATAATCAGAAACAAATCGGTGTGTTATTTAATTTAAGCATTCAGATCAAGTACATACCACACACCCTGTAGGTGCTCTACAGAAATTCGTACAGAAATATCCCAAAGTTAACAGCTGATTTATTCAAACTAATTTCCGGTATTTTTTCTAACTAAGGAATTCACAATAGAATCTATCATACCACTGCCTAAAACTATCCTACATAGTTGCGCCGGCAAATTACGCTCTGCTATCACCAGCAGTAGTAGTAGTAGCAGGGATCGCACGATTTGTGCATTTGTACAGATTTGTACATTTTGACAGTCACAGAGTGGTGTTGTCTAGAAATAATAAGTTTAGCTCAAGTACATCTTTCAAACGACACCACTCTGTAACTGTTTAAATGTATAAATCTTGTGATCCCTGCTTTAGATGAAGATAAACATAGGGAGCTGCGAAAATGTTAAAATTTAAAGCTAAATGCATAGTATATATTTAGGTTGTATGTTTGTTGTATATGTGGAGATTTTTGCAGCCCACTGGGAAAATAGGTAAGCACCTTACGAGGTAAGCCATGTTTTCTTTCAGTTTTTAGTACCAAAATTGTCATCATGGCCAATGTCATCTACTAGTAAAGCACAAAATGAATACCTCCAACGACACATTACGTTGTCAGTTGCAAAGTAACGTGCAGCCGAAGTTATCTCCAAGCGCCGAACTACTCCGAGCGACTTCTCTGCATTACACGTAACTTACTTTGTAAAGCGGCTCAGAAGTATGTCTGATACCAAATGTACATTCTAAATTCCTAATTACATAAGGCGGCCATGCCTTTGTAAAAGTAAGGGACGTTCGGCAGGGAAATGGCAATGACTGCCAGGTGAAGAGTAAGTTGCTAATAAGGTATTATTACGTGCTCCTAATTCCCACTGGGAGATTACGTATTTTCAAATTTATACACACACATGTACACACAGCAGCAAGCTCATGCCACCAACACCAATATTGTATGCATAAAAATGTAAGTTAACTACATACAAATGTATATATGTATATCCATACTAGGGGTGTTGCGAATGTGGAATTTTAGACATCCGCGGATGTGAATGAGGATGCGAATGCGGATGCCAAGTATTTTTAAGAAACAATTAGCATAATGGCGAGATCGTTGTTTAAACAGCGCTTACAAGCCAAACCAGATGTGTAAGGTTTTTCTAAAGCGTTTTAAAAAGAATTCTTCATTCTCATTCCTTTGGCTGTTTTAGTTTTTATAACTCATTTTTAATACTTTCTTCTGCGCCTGGTTTGAACAATTTGTGCTTATAGCGAGCTAAATAGGTGGATATGGAAAAAAAATTATTATTTTCTAGGAATGAACATTTTGAACACAATTCTGTTTTCAAAGTCGTAGCTGTGAGCCGAATCGGATCAGAATATTGTTAGGTTCTTAAAAGGTTTTTATAAGGATTTGAATCTCAAATAGTTACGTAATTTTTATCTTACTAAAGGTCGGACCAATAGTTTTTTAACCCAATATATATAACCTTATTTTTTATTCCTTTAATACTAACGTTCGCCTGTGAGCTACTTTGAAAAAAAGTACAAATTCTGTCTTTCTAAAACCTTAAATTTGTTTAAAAAATGGGCTTAAACATATTTCATAGGGTTTTAAAGTAAAAAATAATATTTTTATTGAGCNGCTCCTTTTACCCTTTTATGCTTTCTGAAAACGTGCATCTTAAAAATAATATTTTTATTGAGCTTTGTACCACGATTGTTTATTAGGAAAAATTGAAAAAGCAACAAAGTCTAAGCGGTAGAAGTTATAGCACTATTTCGGAGATCACCACATCTCCTCATCAGACTTCTTTTTTCTAGACTTCAGCAGGGATCGAACCTGCG
>NW_016160238.1:62149-67893 GCF_001687245.7 Rhagoletis zephyria | reverse complement strand
GTCTCAAGCGGGTTTTGAGAAAATGCTCATACCGACGTAATATACACCGACTTCAGTAAAGCTTTTGACAAAGTATGTCACTCGTTACTCATCCGTAAACTCGACCTAATCGGCTTTCAGCCAAGTCTTCTTCAATGGATCTCTTCTTACCTCTCTGTTAGAACACAAAGAGTTATTTTTAAAAATTGTTCTTCCAACATCATTAAAGTTTCTTCAGGAGTTCCTCAGGGAAGCCACCTTGGTCCAATTCTCTTCCTCATATTCATTAAAGATATTTCTTCTATAATAAAATATTCAAAAAATTTTAATGTATGCCGATGATGTGAAACTTTTTAAAACATTAATTTAATTTGACTTCGAAATAACGGTGCAGATGTGATGACCTTCCAAAAAAATAGATGACAACTCTAATTAAAAATATTATCAGCCTATAGTTTTCTTAAAACGCTTTCGTTTGACTTTAATGTTTCGATATTTCATTTATGTATCTTTCGTATAAGTAAAACAAATAGGACTTTTCAAACAGGTGGCAACCCCTTTAAAGGTATTTTCAATCTAAAATCTTTCGCCTGGCATTGTTATACATATTTCAATTAACTGATGAATTAGGTTGAATTTAATTTTTTTAAGCACATGGCTAAATACAGTTTAGAAGTAAATTATTTTCAAACCCATTTCGATTGATACCCATCTTTTGTCAATCCGTTTAACTTATTAAATAATTTTAGCTAAATTTTTTCAACAAAAAATCCAAATGTTCAGCTTAAAGATTTCTTAATACTCGTTCTTTTGATATCCATATTTTAAAATTTCATGTAATTTATGAATAATTAAACGAAACACCACTCTAAAAACAGGCGGCAACCCTCTTAAAAATTATTTTCAAACTAAAATTCTTCTTCTTATTTGGCACTACAACCGTTTGTCGGTTTGAGCCGAGACCAAAAAGCTTCTCCAATTGCTTCTCTCCTGCGCGAATTTGCGCCAGTTGGTTATCCCGAACGCAGACAGGTCCTTCTGCACGTGGTCCTTCCATTGCGTTCGTGGGTGCCCTTGCTTTCGAGAGTCGTCATCCATGCGTACAACAGGTCCAAGCCACCGCAATCGCTGTATTTTTATGCGCTTAACTATGTCCATGTCGTTAAAAAGCTCATACAGTTCGTCATTCCATTTTCTCCGATATCCGCCATCCACGAAAACAGGGCCGTAGATTTTGCGTGGAATAGTTCTCTCGAAAGCCCCCAAAGCCTTCTCAGCTTTGTTCGACATCGTCCAAGATTCTGCGCCATATAAAAGGACGGGCATGATGAGAGATTTGTAGAGCGTGAGTTTCGTTCGTCGAGAGAGGGCTCTGCTTTTCAATTGCCTTCCGAGCCCAAAGTAGCACCTGTTGGCAAGAGTTATTCTTCGCTTGATCTCCAGGCTGACGTTGTTGGTGATGTTTATGCTGGATCCTAGGTAGACAAAGTCCTTCACTACTTCAAAGTTATATCTGCCAACAGTGACGTTTGTCCCATAGCGCGTGGACTTTTTATATGTTGCCAGGAGGACCTTTGTCTTTCCCTCGTTCACCGCTAGACCAACCTCTTTAGCTTCTTTTTCTAAACTGGAAAATGCTGCGGTTACGTCCCTTTGTTTCAGACCTACGATATCGATATCATCTGCATACGCCAGCAGCATCGTTCTTTTGCTATATATGGTGCCGCTGCGATTCAGATTGGCAGCTCTTATTACGCTTTCCAGCATCAGATTGAAAAAGTCGCACGAGAGTGAATCGCCTTGTGTAAAACCTCGTTTGGTCTCAAACGGCGCGGAGAGGTCCTTCCCAATTTGGACGGAGCTGAAGGTTGTGCTCAACGTCACTCTACATAGCCGTATTAGTTTTGCGGGGATCCCAAATTTGGACATGGCGTCGTACAAGCAGCTCCTCTTCGTGCTATCAAAAGCAGCTTTAAAGTCAACAAAAAGATGGTGTGTGTCGATTTGCTTATCTAGTGTCTTCTCCAGGATTTGACGTGCTGTGAAAATCTGGTCAATGGTGGACTTACCAGGTCTGAAGCCACACTGATAAGGTCCAATCAGCTGGTTCGTGAACGGCTTCAGTATTTCACACAGTATCGTAGACAGGACCTTGTATGCAATATTAAGAAGGCTTATTCCGCGATAATTGGCGCAAACGGCGGGATTTCCCTTCTTGTGGATTGGGCAAAGTACACTGAGATTCCATTCTTCGGGCATGTATTCATCAGACCAAATTCTGCTTAAAAGCTGGTACATACGCCCCTCCAACTCTTCGCCACAGGCTTTGAACAGCTCAGCCAGTATACCGTCGGCTCCGGGGGCTCTGTTGTACTTAAGCCGCTTTATTGCTGTTCTCACCTCGTCTTGGTCCAGTTGAGGGACGTGATCTTAGTCCCTATACATTGGTTCGGGTTCTCCTTCATCAAACGCGCCATCTGTTTCGCCATTTAAAAGCAATGAAAGTGTTCCCTCCATATCTCAAGTGTACTATGGACATCTGTTACCAGGTTTCCATCTTCATCTTTGCAGGATTGCTAGCTTATTTTCTAATAGAATTTTCGAGCCGCGTTCCTGTCTGCCAGCATCTCAAGCTCTTCCCACTCACGCCTTTCTGCCTCTCTTTTCTTTCTCTTGAAAAGGCGTCTCTCTTCCCTCCTTTTCTCCCGGTACCGCTCAATTATCGCGCGTGTCGCCATTGGCTGAAGGGTAGCTTTGTATGCTGCGTATGTTTCTGCAGCACTCTTCGTCGTACCAGTTGTGTCTGCGCGGTTGGTAGTAACCAACAACCTCTTCCGCAGCGGTACGAAGGGATTGGGAGATGGAGTCCCACTGCTCATTTATGTCCAACTAAAAACCAAAACTAAACTAAAATTACCTTAAATATTTTTCGTCTGTGCCTGTTCGTCTGTAAAGAAAACTATCTCAATAATTGGAATACCATCTTTAGCATATCCAATCCGCTGATGAATTTGATTCTGTAGCTGAATAGTTTTAGATCTCGACACTTAACACACTCCTGTTTCCACGACTCCGCACCAAAAAACGAAAATAATAAAAAAAAAGGTTCCGTGCGTCATGCGGACTGCGCCCCTCGTGTCGGGATTAATTAATTAATTGATTATTTCGAGGAAAAAAGCCAGTAATTACATTGAACAAGCCAAGTTTTTAACAATTAAACTATGTATTATATTTTGGGGTCCATATATTCGAAGCGTTCCCGTTTTTAAAGATCTACTCACTTTCTGCACATGCCTGCCAGAGAGCAATAATAAGAAACAGTAAAGGATGTTAGCACCCCGATAAAAGTATTCATAGATATTGTCTTCCCAGATAAGTTGTGAACTCCAATAAATTAGTGATAATAGATTTTCCTTTAGAATACCCGTGCTGAGATTGTGAAATTGAAGAAGATATTGATATAGAGTCTACCGAGCAAACATGTTGGAAATGAGTTGGCTGTTGCTAGACACAGTACTGCGATAATGCATAGCGGACGGAAATCCATGTGCATACGCTTTGAATTTACGAAACCATAAAATGATTTAGGATTGTTAATTAAATTCTTTTTAATTTTACATACCTATGACTTATAACATTTCTTATTTAATGCAAAGTAGCTATGCCTCAAAACCGAGTACTTTATGTAATCACTGTGTAAGCCCATTCTTTTATACAGTTCAAAAGAATGCGACTTTTTATTTTTCAATTTTTTAAGCTCTTTAGTGAACCATAATTGTGTTGGTTCTTCATGAACAATATTACGTTTTGGTACATATTTTCGAAACAAATTGAAAACAAATGTTGCCCTATTTTCCTCAGCCCTTCATAGATTTGGGTGTTCATTTCTCAAAATAATTTCCTCCGAATAAGCAAAAGCGCAATACTTTCTACTAATATAGTTATTTTGCAGGACGAAAAGTTACATAGTGCAAATGTTGCAATATAAGAAGCCAAAATTGTTCAATAAAAAAAAAGCCATAAGTTTTAATTGATCTATTTTACAACGCTCTTATCAACTTGCTATGTTGTTTGTTCAGACACCCTTTTTATATTTATGTAAGTAATACAATCATGACTTCTAATGTAGAGCTATAACGACAGTTTCCTTTGTTAACTAAAAATAATTTAATGCATTTATTAGTCTTTCAACTTTATTTAAATAAAACATGACAAATTTTAGCCNCTTATATTTCAGGACCAAGCAGTTCGATTGATTTCATTTTTCGGTTAAATATAGAGCTAATTATGTGCTATACAATGGCCCAAAAAAGTTAAAGAAAACAAATGGTATTCCTTTTTTGTATCACATTGAAATCGTACGACTGTCACGTGCGCCACCATGGGAATGCCCATATGCAGTTTATACTTTTATATATTCTATCGCAGGGGTCCCCAAACTTTTTTCAACGCGGCACCCTTGTTGCGCCAAAAAAAATTCGCGGCACCCCTACTCTTCAAATGTCTAAGAAATCAAGAAAACACAATGCAAACTTTATGCTCCTTTAGCTTTAATGTGAGGACTGAAATTGTTTTGATAATTTCATTATTTCCTTTAAGTTTATTGGGAGCTTTGACAATTTTAGCCTGAAATCATTTGACGCTGAAAGCTTGCTGGTATATTTGTTTTTAACCGACTTCACAAAAAGAAGGTTATCAATTCATCGGAATATTTTTTTATTATTTTCTTCTATGTATGTTACCGCATAACTTTGGACCACGTTAACCGATTACTATAATTCTTTTTTAAAGGAAAAGTGTTACCTCACAGGTGGTCCCATTTTAATTTGGTTTAAATCCGACCATTAGATCATGAAGGGATTAACGATAATCTAAAATGTTTATATGGGAATTGAAGTTGGTTTTGTTTTTTGCTTAAAAATTATTTGTTTATGTAAGCATTTGTTGAAAATGTAGTCTCACATAGAAATATAAAAGTAAAAGTCACTAGTATATTTAATGCAATCCTGCCAACAGCAGTATTTTCTGCATAAACTTGCATCCAGAACTCTCTTGGCTCCCTTCGTAGTAATTAATATTCAAAGTGCTGTCTTCACTGATGTCCAGAAGGTTTTCAAAAGCTTAATTTGTCACCTCAGTAGATTTACTTTTCGGGTCACATGAAAATGGGTTTGTTATCCAGCTGTAGACATCCTCAGAGTCAATGCTGAGGAAATATTCGACGATGGTTTTTTCTAAATCTTCCAAGTTAACGCTGGTAATGCGCGTTAACGCCAAGAAAGTAACTTTTACGGCCAATTTCACGAAATCAATTTAAGTAAAAAATGATTTAAATTTATTGAATTTTATATTGGAAATTGACAGAAAATAAAAAATAGTTTTCCATTTAAATTGTTGGTGAAACCGGCTACTAACAATTTTCTAAGCGTTAACTTCGAAGTTACATACGTTTTTCTGATTTGCTTTGGTTATTTATAGAGTTTTCATGCCAATTTGCTAGAAATTCTAAAATATACGTGTCACCAATAAGAAAAACCTCGAAGTGCTTGAAAAAACCAAAGGTGTATTTTATACTATGTTCACGTTGAGCCTTTAATTCGAGTTTATGGGGCATTTTGGAGTTAAACGTTAAACACTACTCATAAACTTGGAGTTTGCCATACAAATAATTTTGGTTTAACTCGCATTAAACACCACTTTTATTTGGAGTTAAAGCGAATGCAACCCTTTTTTTAACGTATTTGTTTTCTTCTTTGATAATCCAA
>NW_016160238.1:56874-62124 GCF_001687245.7 Rhagoletis zephyria | reverse complement strand
TATTTTATTTTGCCTTTTCCAGCCTATTTCGTTATTTTATTTTGCCTTTTTATAGGCTTTTAGGTCCTAAAAATCCGTTCCCTGGTCATCAGGTATGTAACTTGGGAATAGAAATCGCTGCATCTTTTAGGCGCATCAATATTACATAGTTACATCCCGAGTTAATAAAAGGAAGGTAATAAAAAGTACCAAAAATGGTTGTGAAAAGCGTACGTTTTCGGCTATTTTTTCTGAAAATTTTCTGAGTTAATTTTTCGTTGCCAAAACGTACTGGGGAACTACGCTTAAGCGAAATACACCGCACAAGCAGCTTCACAAACCAGGCGAAATATCCCTTTGCTGCAAGCCATTTGTGTTGTGTATGGGGTTCGACGAGCCGCTGAAGGTAATTTTAATAAAAATGTAAATTTTTGGATTTTCTGGCCGCCATGTTGAAGTTTGATCAAACCGCTTGCGGTGTGTATGGAAAGTTTTAAGAATTTGCCCGCACCACTAGTATGCTGAGTCGCTAGCGGCACCCCAGGCATACGCTCACGGCACCCACTTTGGGAAAGCCTGTTCTATTGCATGCCACTCAAGTCTTACAAATGCCGTGCTAGGCAGCAGGGAAAGCAGGAGTTTCTGGCTAGCAATTATGTGGGAATCGCAGTTGGCGTGCGATAGCAACAAAATAAACTCCACATAAGACAAACGGCGATAACGCAAAATTTGCTTTATTTCACTTTTAAATGGGAAATAATACCAAAATCTGGGTTTTGCCTCATTTCAAAGAAAAGTTGGAAATAAAACAAATTTTGCCTTATTTCCCATCGCTTATTTATACTACTAGTAACTAAAACTGTTTACTGACAGAAGGAAAAAGAACTTTGTTTATTTCAAAAATACAATTAAAAAAAATAATATTGATATAATTCATATGAAGAGGGTAATATTCACAAAATATTTTTACATATGAAATGTCTAACAAAATGTAGGAAAAGAGACGTCTTTAATAAATGCTCAAAAAATTGGACATAGCGCTTTTGTATGAACTTTATCTGCATGCTTTTTAATATGTTGAAAACATTGCTGGGAAACCTTAAAATGTTTGCATGGAACCATGGCGCAACAAACAGGTGAAATAATAAAACAGGTTTCTCGCTTTATTTTCTGTCATTCGGCTGCCTTATAGTCAAATTTTAAAGGCAATTTTTCAAATAAGGCACTGTCAAAATCTGTTTCTCANTCTGGCCGCCATGTTGAAGTTTGATCAAACCGCTTGCGGTGTGTATGGAAAGTTTTAAGAATTTGCCCGCACCACTAGTATGCTGAGTCGCTAGCGGCACCCCAGGCATACGCTCACGGCACCCACTTTGGGAAAGCCTGTTCTATTGCATGCCACTCAAGTCTTACAAATGCCGTGCTAGGCAGCAGGGAAAGCAGGAGTTTCTGGCTAGCAATTATGTGGGAATCGCAGTTGGCGTGCGATAGCAACAAAATAAACTCCACATAAGACAAACGGCGATAACGCAAAATTTGCTTTATTTCACTTTTAAATGGGAAATAATACCAAAATCTGGGTTTTGCCTCATTTCAAAGAAAAGTTGGAAATAAAACAAATTTTGCCTTATTTCCCATCGCTTATTTATACTACTAGTAACTAAAACTGTTTACTGACAGAAGGAAAAAGAACTTTGTTTATTTCAAAAATACAATTAAAAAAAATAATATTGATATAATTCATATGAAGAGGGTAATATTCACAAAATATTTTTACATATGAAATGTCTAACAAAATGTAGGAAAAGAGACGTCTTTAATAAATGCTCAAAAAATTGGACATAGCGCTTTTGTATGAACTTTATCTGCATGCTTTTTAATATGTTGAAAACATTGCTGGGAAACCTTAAAATGTTTGCATGGAACCATGGCGCAACAAACAGGTGAAATAATAAAACAGGTTTCTCGCTTTATTTTCTGTCATTCGGCTGCCTTATAGTCAAATTTTAAAGGCAATTTTTCAAATAAGGCACTGTCAAAATCTGTTTCTCACTCTAATTACTTCACCTGGTATAATTCTGCCATGGCATGGAACAAACAAAAGTTGCCGTTCCTGTTGGCAGCATATAACAAAGAGAATTTTGTTTTGAGTTTTATCTTCAGTTAAAATTTCTGCATTATCAGCACTGGTTTCACCATATCCGAAATGTGGATTTANCCTGGTATAATTCTGCCATGGCATGGAACAAACAAAAGTTGCCGTTCCTGTTGGCAGCATATAACAAAGAGAATTTTGTTTTGAGTTTTATCTTCAGTTAAAATTTCTGCATTATCAGCACTGGTTTCACCATATCCGAAATGTGGATTTAGTTTACGAAGACGAAGCGAACATGTGGTACGAAGTAGTGATGTAAAAATATGTAAAATTTTGCCTACTATCAGATTTCTAAATTTGAACGTATACTCGGTACAAGCAGGTGGGACGACGAATCGCGCAATAAACAGGTTCAGGACTTTCAGCTGTTTTATAGTCACATTTTATAGGCACGTTTTCAAATAAGGCAGTGTCAAAATATTTCTTCTCACTATGATATTCCTTCACCTGGTATAATTCCACCAAGGGTGGGGTGCATGCAATAACACCATACGCAATAATTCCCATTACTTGGACCTTAAAAAGCAGTTTCAGAAGCGAACTAGTGTCATTTTATTATTATACTTTTTTTTAAACGATTATAATGACAGAAGTGCATAATTGCGAAAGTAGGGGAAGGGGGCGGGGGACGCGAGCGCGTCGACGAGCGCCATTTAACTTGTTCATGTACTACTTTTTGCCTACAAACATATGTGCACTATTTTGCTTTATTACTCAATTGTTAAGTTAAAAAGTTGGTCTTATTGCTCAACGAGAAATCAAAGAAAGCAAATTTGTATTATTTCACATTCAATTGGGAAATAACACAAATTTGCGTTAGTGCCATTTGTGTTATGGGGACCGGTGGAGCAGAAGACGAAGCACCGGTGGCGAAAGAGGGGTGAAGAAGTCGTGCGCGATACACGCTTGCGGACTTATCTACATTCTCGGCAAGTGTCAAAGTTTATTGCAAATTATCGCAATCATTCCAACGACTGCAGTGCAGCGGCAGTGGGAATATGGATGTTTTAGAGGAGGCCAAGAGCAAAATACTCACAAAAAGTTCAATCCTGCGGCTTACCCGCACAACCCATATCCCCTTCGCCATGGCTACGAAAGTGCTCATCGGCAATCATGTTGAAAATTTCCTCCCATCCTTTCGCTCATCATCTATGGGCAAGTCAATGCAAAATAAACGACAGCAGCTTGCAGCCCCTATGCTGGGTAACAACCGGGCAAAGTAGTATTGGAAAAATATCGATAGTGTATACATTCGATTGTTTCGATAGTGATAGTGCAAAATATTCGACACTATCGAAAGCTTTCTTACATATGTTGAGATATAACACTAATGCCCGGTTTCACCAATCAATTTTTAACATTTTGGAAATAGGCAAAATTGATTCCATTTTTTTGGTCCAAGAAAAATGTGGCAAGTGATATGGCAGATCCCAACGCCTGCAAATTTATGCGTTTCTTATTTTACTGTATAAGATAACAACAGCCAGGAAAAAATCTTATTCTTAAATAACCCATTTCGTAACTACAAAGCCATAAAAAATCATTTCTATACACAAAAATAACTTGTGTAAAACAAAATGAGATCGTGTATTGCAATAACACATTTTATAACAAAAACTACGAAGAACATGTTTACAAAAAAAGGAGTTCACAATATACATACTTACATATGTAGGCATGTGCATCTTTTTTAGTCAAATTCCAACAATGTGAACAACATACAACTATCGATAGTGTTTGAACAAATTTTATAGTGGCGGCAAAATGAAACCATCGATACTATCGATAGCCCCATCGATGGTTCTCCATCACTAGGGCAAAGTATGGCAGCTGGCCATGTACAGTTAGCCAGCTGTGTCTGATACACGTTACAACAGCCGAGGCTACATAACTACATATCACAGTGAATGTGAGGCCGTGTTGTATTTGGCAGCGCTCAAATTTCCTACTCGGAAGTCAATTTTCGTACTTCATGCTTGGCTTGTGACTGCCACTTTGGATATTGCTGCCCTGCGTTGCACATTGTCTTCTTGGGCTTTTTGGTTTGATTGACGCCTCTGTAGCAATGCAATGACCTTGTACAGGCACGCGACTTTGTTGACTTGTTGGCATTTTGTAGCGCGGTTAGTAGGCAACACTGAAATAGCCTACCCGTGTTGCTGGGAAACACTGTTGCCTTAGCAAATCGGCTGAGGTGTAAAGATGAATAACCAAACCAAAGAAGTTCATTCGTGTGTGAAATCGTCGCTTGCGACACAAAATATTTATTGCAAAGCAGTATTATTTTATTATATTTGAAATGAATTATTTCAAAGACCTTTTTTATACTCGTTGCGTTTATTCAGCCCAATTCTGAATACCCCCAGGGAGTTTGTTCTACGGAAATTTGTTTCTCCCGAGAAACCCAGGGAGTTTCTGTACAGAATCGGGCTGAATGTGACCCAATTCAGTAAACCCAGAAAAATGTATTTCTTAATTTGATGTCAAATGTTTAATGAGGTTTACATTCTACATTTGAAATTCATTTTAGAGAATGATTTGAAGAAACATGGTAACGTTATAATTACACGGCACACAAAAAAAAGTGGTGAGTGCTTTTAACCAGACCAACCTACCGACATGGAATTCGACCCACGCACTCTTCCAAAATTTCTAGTAAATTTCGAAAATTGCGATTTTTTTTTGGGTATTTTTTCGGTTTTTCGCAATTCACTCGAAATTTTGAGGTTGTACGAGTCAAACGGTCGGCCGCTGTGGTATAGTGATAAGCAGTGCGCGCTACCACTCCGCAACGCCTGGGTTCAAACCCTGGTCAAAGCAACATCGCAAAAAATATAGAAAAAAGGTTTTTTCTTAACAGCGGTCGTCCCTCGGCAGGCAATGGCAACCCTCCGAGTGTATTTCTGCCATAAAAAATAGCTTCTCATAAAAATGGGCATTGCCGTTCGGAGTCGGCGTAAATCTGTAGGTCCCTCTGCTTTGTGTGACAACATCAAGGCCCACGCCGCAAATCGGAGGAGAATAAATAATATAAAAAAAACTTTTTAATATACAACGCTTTTATAAATGGACTAAAAAGTAGAAAATAATATTTCTCAGTCCCATAGAATTTGTTT
>NW_016160238.1:46567-56474 GCF_001687245.7 Rhagoletis zephyria | reverse complement strand
GATGTCATCTACCTCGCCCTATTCACTACAGCTGTCGCCCTATGCACTATGCTTTTTTATAGGAACTTTTCAAAGCTTTGCTTTGGTGTCGGACACACAACATTGAAAGTTTCTGGATCCACAATATTGAAAGTTTCTGGACGCACAACATTGCAAGTTGATAAAAGCGTTGTAAAAATAAATATGAAATTTCCAATAATAAACTTTATTTCCACGTTTGAAGTATAATTGATAAATAACCTTCGAAAGCGATTTGAGAGTTAACCATATTCTCAAATGGAGATCAAATTCCCCTTTTTATTGAGAAATCTGTAATTTTCAAATCAATATGAAATCATTTTCAAACGTTTGACATTTGAGAAAGGGCTTTGATTTTAAATCATTCTCAAATGTATGTATATCAGACCTAATTGTTTGCTGGGCAATATCAAATAACTAATGGTGATTTCGTATCTACCAAAAAATGTCACCTTTTACTTGCCCCTTTGTCTATTCGTGTTCAATTCCAAAATAAAGGCAAACGGTGACAAAATTTTGTTTCTTAAAATGTCACACTTTTGTAAGGCAAAAAAGGCACATTATATACCCTTTGAAGCTTTGTCGTGGGAGATGATTACCTTGAAAATCAGATGGCTGTTAAAACCGACAATATAATGAAATGCGTGAGCTAGACTGGGACAAGACGGCAAAACATGCTCTTTTAGAAGTTTATGTGTAACATCAAAAACATTTTACACCGGGGAAGGGCAACATTTTTTGGAAGAAAGGAAATCACCGTTTTACATATGTACATACCATATGAGTGGACCAGTGTTGCCAGAAATAAATATCCGTTTAGGGCTGGAATCTCCTGAAAAAAGGGCTATAAAGGGCTAAATAAGAAATTTTGGAGCTAAAAAGGGCTAGCTTCATTATTCATCGATTGAACATTTTTTTAATTATTTTAGAACGAATTTCCAAAACTTTATTTGTGCCTATGTACATAGATATAGGTTTCATTCTAAACAAACATTCTGAGCCTAAAACGCGTAAAAAGAAACCATAAAGTAAAATATACTGAACGGATTTATACAAGATTTTTTATGTATATAATAAACGAAGTACATGCTGACATGATTTCTTTCTCCAAATATGTACGTAAATGTACATACATATGCATACATTCAGCGCGTGGCAAAGCCTCGCGCATTCGTGGCCGGCTAGTATTAAATAAACAAAAGAAATATAGCCAAAACTGGTCAACATAAAGCGTTTCTATTATCGCCACCAGTGTAAACTGCAAATCCCGAAAATCCCAGGATTCTAGCCAAATAATCCCGGGATTTTCGGGACTTAAAAAGACTGGGATCCCGGGACTAACATTCCTAGTATGTATGTAACTGAATCCCCTAATAAAAGGTTTACATATAAAAAGTTTATCCTCATTTTCGCTCTTAACTCCCTTATCTGTAATTAGAAAAAGGGATTAGCCATACAAAATTATAATTATAAAATAATCTCAGATTAAACCGATAACTTCTTGGTGTCCAACAAAATTTTTTCGATGATACTTGTGAAGAAAAGGAGGAATGTCAAATGTAAAACTAAACAAGTTTGACGCTAGCAAGGAAAAGATGTTTGTAAAGTTATTTTTAATAAAATATTAAATAAGTTCTGTGTTCATATGGAAAAGTAGCTTATGTCGAAAGGCTGGCTTTAGTATAATGCGGCATTCCCTTTACTCTTTAAACGGCAAGGAATTTTTTGGTGAGACTTAATAAGAATATTGACTTGCTAGTATCGGAACTACTTCTTGCACGTTTATTTGCAAAAAGTTCTACAACAGCTCAGCGCCAGTGAGTCATTCGCAATCGTATGCTGCGAATGCCGATTTATACTAAAGCCAGCCTTTCGACATAAGCTACTTTTCCATACGAACACAGAGTTAAAATATATTTAAATATCATAATATGTGTAGCAGTGAAGAGTAAAATGTGACCACGGTGGCACAGAGAAGAAGCTTAACTTTTCCTCGAGTTGTGAGAATAACAAGCACAACCAATTTGACAACTAATGAGCTTTGATTGAGATTATATTTATATATAAACGTACTTTTATGCTTTGCAGTACGCATATGTTTACACATCAAATTTCATGAGAACCTAGTACTCACGCCTTTTTTTATTGGTGACATGTATATTTTAGAATTTCTAGCAATCTGCATGAAAACCCCATAAATAAACAAAGTAAATCAGAATCGGTGGGGCTGGTGTCGTATATTTCCCCTTTTATACAAAAAGGTTTTTGGTTGGATAAAATATTTGCTTTTTTCCAGAGTTCATTGTTTTCTATACCATTACTTATTGAATATGTTTGCGCGTATACTTACATATGTATATGTAAGTAAAAAATTTTAGCTACCATTTTTAGCCACAACGACATTTTTTAGCTCTTTTTTAGCCCCTTTTTTAAAGGAATTTGGCTACCACTAAAAATTATTCGCGGCAACACTGGTGTACACGCTTTTGTTCATCATTTCACAGATGCTTTTTCGCAATTACTAAAAACCAAAAACAAAAATAAAAAATTACATGTTGCCTCTTTCGGTATTTGAACCCGAACATGCTGGGAGCTAACAACTAACAGCGAGCATCTCTACACGTTCAGCTACAGCCAGACATGAAAATGTGCTTTCAAATGCTCAACTTCAACCACATTTCGTTAAAACACGAGCAGTGATCGGGGTAACAATAAAATGGTGCAGGACACGAGTTGGTCCGCTACAGCATGACAGAGGAGCATTTTTGTAAGTACTCCAAAATACCACATGGTCCAACGATTTTTGCAGGGTTACTGTTTTTGAGCTTATAGTTTGAGCATAAAGCTTGCATTGTGTTTTCTTGATTTCATAGACATTTGAAGAGTAGGGGTGCCGCGAAAGTTTTTTAGAACAACAAGGGTGTCGCGGTGAAAAAAGTTTGGGAACCCTTGCCCTACAGAATGGCAACAAAAAATAAAGTAAAACTGCCCTTACGAAAGTGGACTTTCGCACAGCCAAATGATTCACTTAATTAATGTGCAATGGGAGGAGTACACTTAGTTTTGAGTGACTCCTGTATGAATACCACGACTTCTAGGTACTGCTCTTCAAATTGACCGCACATTATTGTGTCTATGTAAGACGCCTTTACCTCAGCATTTTTGGAATTGCGTATAAACAGTCGAATGCATCCAATCGAGCTAAGTGATGCGACTCCGTTTTACGTATGGAGGAGTCTTTTTTGAAATTCTTTAAGACCGATTGAAATGACTGAAGCAGATTGTTTGTTCTATAACAATATCAGTGGCAGTTGGTTCGTCTTGCATTTTGCCCAATCGCCCAAATTATGTCCAGCACAGACACCCAAAGTTTCGCCTTCTGCCAGGTAGCTGCAAAAGATCCTCACAGGAGGCACCATATGTTGAGTTCAGTTCTTTTCGAATGGGTCCTCTGCCGCTACAGATGCGATGAAACAGACAACTCTATGTATGATAACGGCGATGGGGTTAAAATGTATGAAGAGCCACGTGGACGTATTCACATTAAAACATTTATTAAGCTAGTCGTACACCTAGTCGATAGAATTGAGATATCCAATATGTTGGTATGCCATTAATTGTAGCTTTTGCCTTGCAAATTTGTTGTGAAAAGAAAAAGTTGTTAGCTTTCATTTTTCTGGAAAAAATCGAGTTGAACGTTTTCCGAACAAAATTTTGTATGTAGGGCTTTCATGACGCCCTACTCCTAGTCCATAAAATTGAGATGAAAATGTTACAACGGAATTATGTAATTGTTGACTTCTGTTCCAGTCATATCATCCATGAGGCATGTAAGATCACAAAAAGATCTTACAAATACTTATAGCTTAGAAATGCTTTCTTTATTAGATATATCTTCCAGTGTAGATGACTATGTTAAGAAAAACTAACTTACCAACGCCGTTTTTATCATACATATCAACATACAACTTACGAAGTAATCATTGTTATTATTTTATTGAAAAACAAAATATATACAGGCAAGTAAAAGTCATTTCATTTTGGTACAAGGTTTTGCAGTAACATCAAATTTATTTACAGTAAGTAATTACAGAAACATTTTAGTTTTTGCGGTTTTCAAAAATAACTCAACTTTGACAATAAATTTTAATCTCTGGTATTGTGGCAGTCTATGTTTATATTTATTTTCAAGCTTAGATATTTGTCTTTTAGAAGAATTTTTAATTTTTACCGAAAGCAATGCGTCTACCGACTTTGGTAGAGATTGATAAAGCCGTTGCTGACCCTTTACCAAAAATATTAACTTATCTTCTCTTAAGTTTAAATACAACTTCATTAACCAGCATTCAGTAATTTTTCTTCAGTATATACTGAAAAATTTTTGGCTTTTGCATTTTTAAAAAATATCTCAACTGACAATGGATTTTATGGGTCAATTATCGTTAGTAATCGAACTTCAGTTGCGTTGCTAGTGGCCAAAACGATATTACAGATGGCAATTGGCAACTTTCAACTGGCAACTGCAGTTGCTACAAAGTGTGTATACAGGCGACTACATTTTTATGGTTGCTGGGAACGTTTTTGGAGCGTATTTAGGAGCGAAAATTGAAAAGTGTGTCATATATTTTACTTTTTAATAATTTGAACGATATTAGCATTTTGCAACGCAATTTGCTTTTACAGAATATGGTGAAAATAACAAAACTATAACTTGAAATTTTAGTTCCCGTGAAGTACGCCCTTTTGGCGAAACAAAAGCGAACACTGATTGCAAATTTTTTCCTTTGTCAACTGAAGCACCTCTTCTAAAACTACCGACGCACCAAGTTTTCCAAATTAAAGTCATTGCTGTGGCACTCCTTCTGCGAAAAACCGAAGAGGTGCGCAAGCTTTTATGAGCGGAGGTATTGAAGTTGAACAAAGTGCTACATCTGTTTATTATCCCATTATACTACAGCTTCTTTTGGAAATGCTTTGAAAATGAACACAAAACCATAATAAAAGAAAAACCTTGAAAGCATTAACTTTTGCTTACAGTGCGTACAGTTACGCGGTAGCATTAGAGGATTGGAATTATCCTTTAAATGTCGCCTGATTGAGGCCGCGTTTATGCACTTCTCTTCCTCTTAAACAAATAATTGTGATGAATTTAGCTTTATTGCTGTATTTTCTTTTAAACTCTTTATTTTAATAATTTAATTTTACCCGCACAGCTTGTTTACAGCCGCTTGCTGGTTGTCGAACTGTCAAATTTCGATTATCGATAACTCTACAGCAACTGACGATAGTTGCCATTCGTAATACAAATTTTTTTCCAGATGCGTTGCCAGCTGGCAACCGAACCGTGGTTTTGTTGCTATCCGTAATCGGCCCATTAAAGTCCCGGTTGTGTTAGCGCCCTATGTTTCTACTTATTTTAAAGCTTGATAATTAACTCTCAGATGCAATTTCAAATCTTTAAATATTTTCATTAGTTCATAAATTATGATTTTTGCCAAACCAAACGCTCTAACGAGAATGTGAATTAGTCAGCCAAGGGCCAATGTTTGCTGATTTCTATTCAAACATGTACTCAAGTAGATTCGCACAATTAACAGATTTCTATGCCCAAGCCACAAGTGGCTTTCGACAACAGAATGGGACAAGTAAAACAACACACGACAAGCAGTTGTTGAGTAGCTGGCTGTTCGGACAAAGGTAAGTGGCAGGTTGGCATGCTTGTTGGCCCAGGCTACCTCGACGGCCAAATGGGGGGGTTGTTTGCCACTTCTCTACCTTCAGCTACAACAAACAAAAATTTTCTGTCATGCCAATGTAAAACGCAGGAGAAAAAGAAAGAAATGGAAGCCTGTCCGGGTCAGTTGGAGCCATCCGACCCCTTCCAAGTGCCGACGGCATTTAGCCTTGAGTTCCGCCGGGGCTCCTAGTTCATCATCCGAAACCCCCTTTTCCTGACCTAGTCCGTCAGTCAAACGTTTGTCACCTGTTAAATCGTCATGTCACCTGTAATATACCCACGTCCCCTCCGTGTTGCGCCTAAGCAGCACCCACACCAACCTAAAAATTCCTAGCATTCCATCTTAAATAATAATGCTATGTTCAACTGAATTTCATTGTAATACAAATTCATTTATTAAATTAAATCAAAACAAAACCTAACACATAAAATTCCTCTTATACTATTTCTTTACTTCTACTACTAACTGAATCCAAATTTTATGATTATTATTATTATAGGTATATATCTATTTTTTTCTTTTTTTTCTTTGCCTAATTATCTACTTCTATTAACAATATCTTAATTATTCCCTTACTCTCAAATATCTATCGTTCTTTTGTATTTCTTGTATTTTTTTCCGCGCTTTCCACTGTAATTCTTTAAAGTTTTTTATTTTGTAATCGTTTTTTGTATTTAACTATTAAAATCTCAAAAATATGCGTATACATATGCACATATATGCTTAAAAAGCGCAAACATGTATTCATGTGCCTTTGTTACCTCACATAAATATATGTATGTATGTATATATGTATATGCACGTTTTATATTACTTTTTTTTCTACCGTCGGTGACCCTTCCTAATGCTACTGAGAATGTATGTACATATATATGCAAATGTTAAAAACAATTGTGACTTCTCACTTACCAGTATGTGTGTATGTTGTATGTCCACCGATGCTAGCGCCAGCATGCAGACTACCTGGGAAGTGTTGGGGGCAGTGTTACCATTTGAGCCGTTATCCGGCTAGATTTAGCCGGTTACGATAGCAAACAGCCAGAGAAAATTCGGTTTAGCCGGCAGCCGAATTGTTAGCCGTTTTGCAAAAAAAAATTAGCCGGTTTTAGCCGATTTTGCTATTTGCTATTCGCCTTATTTTATTAAAATTCAAATATACAAGTTTTTATTTTTACAAATTTAGTGATCCAAAATCTATTAGAAATGGCTAGTCTTATCCCTGAGAATTTTTTTTTTCTGTCGGGCTGTGTTATATAAAATTGAAAAACAATTTTTTCTAACCCGAAAAGTCTTCAGATAGTGAGCCGATTTCAATGTTTTTTTTGTTTTAAGCGAGTGACCCAATTACATATAAACTGGGACGCGCCATTTTAGCTGATTAGAAAGTTACAAATTTTGCTGAAATTTTGCAGAATTTTCATAATTTTTACACAAAGTCTAAAATCTGGATGTAGTATATGGTTTTTGTTAAGTAATGAGCTACATATTCGTAAAAAATAATAAACATTAAATAAACTAAAGAAAAATAGGCGAAACTTGCTGCAATTTTTGTTAAGAATGTCTTAAATTTAAGTGTGAAGTTTTACGCGCAACAAAATAAAAGAGCACAAATATCGATGTGGAGCAAAACTCTCTGGGGAGACAATACCTGTGAAGAATTGCATCATGGTGGTAATATATTTTATTTTTGTTATCATTGTTATTTCCGAGTTGGTGGCCTTCAGCCGCACTAGAAGAAATAACCTCATCAGTCCAACTCCGGTTACGCCATCCACAGTATTTTTGCGCAAAATCCACCTCCAAATTTACAATAAATGTGCATATTTCAAACCGAAATCTTTATTTTAAATTAAAGCTTAATCGCTTTGCTAGACGTGTATATAAAATTTGTATTTATTCGGGTCACGTGTTTGGACACGATAACCCAAAATCATTGTACAAATAACCGAACCGTACCCAAACTGTCTTACTTATGCATTTTTCTATAAACAAAAATTTTATAAAATGAAACTGCAATAGTTTTCATCTTATGTGGATAATTCTTGTCACAAATACATAGTTTCGTGCTTATATTTATGTATAAAAATTTTTTAGCAGCACCACATCTTTATCAGAAAATTCCGAGAATCCAAAAATTGGTACTGTTACAAGTAGGGATGTGCCGGGTATCCGGTAGATATCCGGAATCCGGCCTATCCGGCCGTTTTTTGGTTATCTCCAAAACCTTTTTTGTGGTGATACAACTTCAACAAAAACTGAAATTTTATGGGTTTTTAGACGTGTTTAAGTCAAACCATCTAATTACACTGACATATCTGTGCGCAATAATTTAAATAAAAACAGAATAAGAAAAAGAATACGACTTAGTATTAGTATTAACAAATGAATACAAAGCTTTCTTAAGCTTCTCTTCAACTTCATCCAAAACGAAAAACAGAAATTTGATGGGTTTTTTGAAGCGTGTAAGTTAAACCATCTAATTACACAGAAGACAGTTTGATCAAACAATGTGACCATGTAAGGTCCATATAAGGCATCAACACACATGTGCGATTCTGACGGTGCGAATCTGTTCCGAAAAAATTACAAAAATGCCGCAACTATTTATTGGAACATTCACAGCTCTTCATTTCGTCGTGCCGAAATTGCAGACCTACGCGTTCGGAAACGAAAAAGGTTAATAGGCGGGTTCTGTATAATTTAAACAAAAATTAAAGTAAGAAAACAAAACATCTTGATTGTTCAAAAGCAAAGAATTTGATGAAGATTGTTTTATGTTTGTTTATAAGATGCCATTTTTCACTGCGATAGCATCGCACAGATGTGTGCGTAATTGTGTTTTCGAAGTGGTAAATTCTGTAGCATCAGAAACTGTGCGGAGGCCGAGGTGAACTCGAGCCGGCAAAAAATCAATATTGTGAAATTTATTAAGGGCAGCAGTCTACCGAATATCCGATCGGATATCCGAATCCTGCTGTTATTTTTTACAGGATATCCGGAATCCGGTTACCCGGCAAAATCTATATCCGGCACATCCCTAGTTACAAGTTGCAGGCCATCATTTTAACTCGACCTCCTTCCTGTTCCATGGATACGGTACATTTTTTAGAGGTTAAAAAATATTTTGCGTCAGCAATTTGTCGTCGAACTGCACGTATTACGTACCCTATCCTCGGAAAAGCAAAGAACTTTATTTTCGAATCTTTACTCAGGTGTACCGAATTCTGACAGTTTGGAAACGCGCAACACTTTTAATATTTTCATCCAACTTGACTAACTAATTTTTTTTTTTTACTTTTACAAGAATCAAAATTTTGTCTACTGGTGAATCTGGTGGCATGATTTTAGTTAAATGTCATAAACTTGTTAAAAGTTCGGCAACAACAACGAATGTTAATATATTAAACTACCTTCTGTGTTTGTATCATGGCGTTTTCTTTTGTCGAAATAATGTTGCTCAGTTTTCCTCAGCCCTTTCATAACTTTACGTGTTCATTTCTCAATATATTGCCCTCCGCCTAAGCAAAAGTGCCATACTTTTTGCTAATATAGTCATTTTGCGGGACAAAAAGCAACCTACTGCAAATGTTACAATATTTATAAGAAGGCAAAATTGTTTAATAGAAAAGAAAATGCCATAAGTTTGTAATTTATCTCTGTTTTTATATTTAAGTAATACAAACATGACTTCTGATGTAAAGCTTAGCTACGTATAACGACAGTTTCCTTTGTTAAACAAAAATAAAGTGGTGTACAGCTTAGCTAGGAATAATCTTTGTTAGCAAAAAAAAAATTTAATTTTAGTTTAAGTATTAAAAAACAGTTAATTCTAGTTGAATCATTTTAGCCGTTTTTAGCCGTTTTTTTTTTGTCCAATCTAGCCGGTCACCCCAAAAAGTTCTGGCAACACTGGTTGGGGGAGAAAAAAAAAGCATTCATATGTACATATAACTACTGGAAAGGAGAATAACCAAACAAACAGAAACAGGTGGTATAGTGGATCACGCTTAGTGGGTACGTATGCCACCTGTTTTGCTCTCCTTTTCAGTTCGGCCCTTTAATCCGTCGCGAAAACAAACTAAGTGTCGTTTGAACGTATGTATGTATACCGGCGCGTGTGAAAAAACAAGAAATTTTTAGCAAAAAAAAAA
>NW_016160238.1:45207-46341 GCF_001687245.7 Rhagoletis zephyria | reverse complement strand
TCGGATTAATGTTACTAATAATAGGAAACTGCAATTATTTGGCAAATAAGAACTAAGGTGTAACGCGAGTACAGAGTAAAAGAAAGAGCGTGATGGCTGAATATCAAAAATCAAAAATAAACGCAATGTAAATAATGTGGTGAAAATAAAACTAAGCTTAGAACAACTAAATTCGAAGAAAAAGGTGATGAAATAGCAAACTAACGAAATTCGAAAAAATGGTAATTGGCAAAATGCGATAAGAAAATAACCAAAGACGTGCAAAAATAATAATTCTATAAATTAATAAACTAAAATAAACCAGGGGTGCTGCTGGAACGCTGTTTATTAGTGATGCTGGCGTTTTTTTTAGTGCGACGTCGATATTACTGCTGTAGCGTATGAGCGGGTGAGTTTGATTTATCCTCCGTGATGTGGTGTTGTTGTGTGATCTGCGACTTTTCTTAGGCCGGTACTGTGTATATGCAGCCGTCTATATGCATGTGATACTGGAACGGCGCACAGTGTTGCGAAACAGGAATTTTTTGGAAATCATATTGCCTAAACTGTAATTTTAATTGTATCGATGAGAAACTTCTACAGATTGGTCAGAATGAAATCCCAAACAGAATGAGTGAAAAAAAAATTTACACCGAAAAAAATTGTTGGGTCAAATTTTCAACAAAAGTCAAAAAAAAATAAAAAATTGTTCGAAAAATTTACAAAAAAAAATTATTTTAATTGTTCTTTTATTTCTGATAAATACCCTATGATTAGTTTTTTAAATAAACTATAGGGTGGTCCGAACAAGAATTATAAACGTCAAATTTTCATGATTTTTCGATATTTGTTGAAAAACTCTGAAATTTTATATAAAACCAAAATCTATTTCATTTCTTATTTGAAAGGTGGCAATAAAAGCTTTAATTTTATACCGGTTTGAAGTCAATAGCTTCAGTTTTAAGAGAGTTATGCTCATTTTTGTGGAGTGCTAGAATAGATGTAGAATAAAAAAAAAACTTTGAAGATACTATTTTATAACACAGGCATATTTTATTGCATTCTACAGAAAAATTACAAATTATCAGTCATCTACCAATAAGTTCATTGCTTCCTCTGATAATTCCAGGTGTTTCTTCTCCTTCAGTATTCTCC
>NW_016160238.1:18443-44002 GCF_001687245.7 Rhagoletis zephyria | reverse complement strand
ACGCTATTTCCATTTGAATGAGGAAATAGCGTCAATGACTTTATTTCCAAATTTTTGTTGACTTTATTTCGCTTTTGAAAAGGTAATAATGTCAATTGACTTTATTTCGCACCAGGGTGGGAAATAAAGTCAATTGACCTTATTTCCATTGACCTTATTACCTGTCACCTACCAGAGTTCGTACACTCTGACAATGGCAGACAATTTGTTTCCGAGTTATTTACCTCGTTTTTAGATAAATACGGAGTTAAACATGTAAAGATTGCGTTCTACTCGCCACAAGGCAATGCAGCCGAACAGGTTAACCGTTCAGTACTCCATATAGTGCGTTCGTATATTCAAGGCAACCAGAAAAACTGGGACAGGTACGTGAGTGATGCCGCGTTGGCGCTACGCAGTGTAGTCCACACCGCGATTGGACAATCGCCCTACTATGCCGTATTCGGGCTGCCGATGGTGCAACATGGCGCATCATACGCCATACTCCGCAAAGTAGAATCAATAAAAGACACTGAGTGTGAAGTAGTTACTGGTTCCGACAAAATGCAGCTAATCAGAGAAAAAATCCTCAAGGAATTGAAGATTGCGCATGACAGGAGCTCAAAAGTTTACAACACGAGGAGCAGAGAAGTGAGGTTCCAAATTGGACAAGTGGTGTATCGCCGGAATTTCAAACAGAGTTCACAAATAGATAATTATAGTGCCTAACTCGCGCCCAAACAAGTTAAATGCTTAGTTTTGGGAGTTATCGGCAACTCAATGTACGAAATAGGTGACACTACTGGGAGAAAGATCGGCGTATACCACGCTAAAGACCATTTTGTTGCATAAGTGTGTTCCGTTCTATTTTGTTTTGTTGGTGTTTGTTTGTTTGTGAAAGTACCGAAATGTAGTGGAGTCCAGTGTCTGCATGGAGATTTTTTTTTGTAAATAGGTATATACTTACCTAGCTCTTGCCGACGACCAATAAATATTGTTGGGATTTGGTGTATGGTATTAGCAAGTACAGCAAGTTACTTGAAAATTGTTAGGTAGTGAACCCAATGATAGGCTATTATAGGGTATTAAGGCAGGATCAGCATAAGGAGATATAGGTAGTGACTCGTTAGACAACCAAGCCCGGCATATAAGCGTGGGTCGAGGCCACACATTGGGCCATCATTTAACATGGGGTGCACACGGCTGCGTTATGAATCTTTTTACGCACACGCTCCATATTGCGAGCAACATCGACGCTTGCGAGGATGTAACGACAGCCGATTTAATATGAATATATATGCATATATATAAATACATACATATATGTGCATATATGCATGAACATGTGTACATCTACGCATGCATATTCTAAATCAAAGAAGCAACCCTTTTCGAACCACCTCATGCGGTTAAATTCGCCCTGGTGATAACAGCAGAAGCAGTATAAGTAAACAAAATAAAAACTTTCCACTGGTTACCATGAAGACGTAAAGTCCGAAGTCAAAATAGCGGGTGCGATACAACTTGTTCGATGTCGTGATCTGCGATCTTTCTATTGGCTGGCCGGAGCTTGTGTATTTGTGTCTGCTTGTAAACAAAAGGATAACCGCAGAATCACCGTAACCAAAACAAAGGTCGAAAATGCTTAAATAGCGAGCTGAAGCCTTAATCGAGATTCTTTTGGAGAAAGTCAGCGCTGAAAGTCAGAATTGCCCGAGCGCGAACTATTTTCACCCGTCGTTACATTACAAAAAGTTTTAAGTAAAATTTAAAGTTATTTGGTGCAAAAAGAAAGGTAAAACCAAAACCTTAAGAGACATTTACTGAATACAGTGATAAAGTGGTTAAATGTATATCCGGGCCGCGCTAACAAAAATTCTAAGAAAATTCTCGGCAACACTAAGTGCCCCACCGGCGTAATCCACGCTTATAACAGCCACCCGGCTAACATGCACCACCGACTCAGCAACATCAGGCAAAACCATAGCATAAAAGGCCAAACTCATCGCGGTTCCAGTATCACATGCATATAGACGGCTGCATATACACAATACCGGCCTAAGCAAAGTCGCAGATCACACAACAACACCACATCACGGAGGATAAATCAAACTCACCCGCTCATACGCTACAGCAGTAATATCGACGTCGCACTAAAAAAAACGCCAGCATCACTAATAAACAGCGTTCCAGCAGCACCCCTGGTTTATTTTAGTTTATTAATTTATAGAATTATTATTTTTGCACGTCTTTGGTTATTTTCTTATCGCATTTTGCCAATTACCATTTTTTCGAATTTTGTTAGTTTGCTATTTCATCACCTTTTTCTTCGAATTTAGTTGTTCTAAGCTTAGTTTTATTTTCACCACATTATTTACATTGCGTTTATTTTTGATTTTTGACATTCAGCCTAAATTCATCACGCTCTTTTTTTTTACTCTGTACTCGCGTTACACCTTAGTTCTTATTTGCCAAATAATTGCAGTTTCCTATTATTAGTAACATTAATCCGATCACTTATTTTGCCTTTCACGCACAATTCTTGTTATTAATAACGATAAGTTATAGATATAATTTTTTTTTTGGTAATTTCTTTTGTATTTTATTTATATTTGTTTTTCACACGCGCCGGTATACATACATACGTTCAAATGACACTTAGTTTGTTTTCGCGACGGATTAAAGGGCCGAACTGAAAAGGAGAGCAAAACAGGTGGCATACGTACCCACTAAGCGTGATCCACTATACCACCTGTTTCTGTTTGTTTGGTTACTCTCCTTTCCAGTAGTTATATGTACATATGAATGCTTTGTTTTTCTCCCTCAACACTTCCCAGGTAGTCGGCATGATGGCGCTAGCATCGGTGGACATACAACATACACACATACTGGTAAGTGAGAAGTCACTATTGTTTTTAACATTTGCATATATATGTACATCCATTCTCAGTAGCATTAGGAAGGGTCACCGACGGTAGAAAAAAAAGTAATATAAAACGTGCATATACATATAAATATACATACATACATATATTTATGTGAGGTAACAAAGGCACCTGAATACATGTTTGCGCTTTTTAAGCATATATGTGCATTTGTATACGCATATTTTTGAGATTTTAATAGTTATATACCAAAAACTATTACAAAATAAAAAACTTTAAAGAATTACAGTGGAAAGCGCGGAAAAAAATACAAGAAATACAAAAGAACGATAGATATTTGTGAGTAAGGGAATAATTAAGATATTGTTAATAGAAGTAGATAATTAGGCAAAGAAAAAAAAAGAAAAAATATATATATATACCTATAATAATAATAATCATAAAATTTGGATTCAGTTAGTAGTAGAAGTAAAGAAATAGTATAAGAGGAATTTTATGTGTTAGGTTTTGTTTTGATTTAATTTAATAAATGAATTTGTATTACAATGAAATTCAGTTGAACATAGCATTATTATTTAAGATGCAATGCTAGGAATTTTTAGGTTGGTGGGGCTGCTTAGGCGCAACACGGAGGGGACGTGGGTATATTACAGGTGACATGACGATTTAACAGGTGACAAACGTTTGATTGACGGACTAGGTCAGGTAAAGGGAGTTTCGCATGATGAACTAGGAGCCCCGGCGGAACTCAAGGCTAAATGCCGTCGGCACTTAGAAGGGGTGGGATGGCTCCAACTGACCCGGACAGGCTTCCATTTCTTTCTTTTTCTCCTTCGTTTTACATTGGCATGACAGAAAATTTTTGTTTGTTGTAGCTGAAGGTAGAGAAGTGGCAAACAACCCCCCATTTGGCCGTCGAGCTAGCGTGGGACAACAAGCATGCCAACCTGCCACTTACCTCTGCCCGAATAATAATGCTAGGAATTTTTAGGTTGGTGTGGGTGCTGCTTAGGCGCAACACGGAGGGGACGTGGGTATATTACAGGTGACATGACGATTTAACAGGTGACAAACGTTTGACTGACGGACTAGGTCAGGTAAAGGGAGTTTCGCATGATGAACTAGGAGCCCCGGCGGAACTCAAGGCTAAATGCCGTCGGCACTTAGAAGGGGTGGGATGGCTCCAACTGACCCGGACAGGCTTCCATTTCTTTCTTTTTCTCCTTCGTTTTACATTGGCATGACAGAAAATTTTTGTTTGTTGTAGCTGAAGGTAGAGAAGTGGCAAACAACCCCCCATTTGGCCGTCGAGCTAGCGTGGGACAACAAGCATGCCAACCTGCCACTTACCTCTGCCCGAATAATAATGCTAGGAATTTTTAGGTTGGTGTGGGTGCTGCTTAGGCGCAACACGGAGGGGACGTGGGTATATTACAGGTGACATGACGATTTAACAGGTGACAAACGTTTGACTGACGGACTAGGTCAGGTAAAGGGAGTTTCGCATGATGAACTAGGAGCCCCGGCGGAACTCAAGGCTAAATGCCGTCGGCACTTAGAAGGGGTGGGATGGCTCCAACTGACCCGGACAGGCTTCCATTTCTTTCTTTTTCTCCTTCGTTTTACATTGACATGACAAAAAATTTTTGTTTGTTGTAGCTGAAGGTAGATAAGTGGCAAACAACCCCCCCATTTGGCCGTCGAGCAAGCCGAACAGCCAGCTACATAACACAGTAATAGACCTAGAGGTAGCCGTACGATTTATAACGGTTTTGTTTTTGGTAAGATAATTAGCCTAGTTCTTGGCACGGCAGTTATGTACGCAACACGCCAACAAACAGCTAGCTACATGCCACTTGAATGTGACAGCCTCAGGCTCAAGCGGCAGGTAAATGTGGTGAATTGCAGTGACAATGCGGAACAATGCTGCTCAGAGCCAACATCGAACAGTAAACAGTGTTGCCCCGACGTCTTGAAAAAATGTATCGCAAAAAACAAAAAATGGATTAAATTTATCTCTAATTCTTTTTTTAAGCATCTACATAAATATCAATATTGCTCAAAAAATGCTTTTTACCATAGCTTTTTATTATTGTCAATAACCGAAAAATCATGTAATTCACATTCATACACATACATGTACATGAAGGAAAATAATTTGAAATTTTTGTATAGAAAATGACAGGAAAATTTCGTGAATTTCGATTTGTACGAAAACAAGAATATGCCGCAATATATCAAAATAGAGATTATTGATTTTAATCTTGTATAAAGACCAGTGTTGCCACAAAAAAAAATTACCAAACTCCTCAAAAAAAAAAATGAAAAATCCACAAAATCCGAACAAATTACTCAAAATGTTCTTATTACAGATATGAGTATTTTGTACTGCATACTATTTACAGGTACTTAGTGTAAAAATTAATTACATTCTCCGATTCAATTTGTAAATTTGTTCTTGAGGTTCAAACAAAGTATAACCGTTATTTTTTATGCCTTTCTTTGTATATATGTAATATTACTGGAACTATATCAGTGCTCAATCTGGTCCTCAAGTCAGTCCTACAACTTTTTAAACTACTAAATATACGTTCTACTGAAGCATTAGAAAAGGGCAATGCAGATATAAGTTTTTTTAATTGGGGAACTTATATGAGCCTGAAGAATCTTTTGCTTCAAAAAATGTTTTCCTATAATTTTCTGGATCTAATGAAGAATCAA
Source organism: Rhagoletis zephyria (assembly GCF_001687245.7). Taxonomy (NCBI): domain Eukaryota; kingdom Metazoa; phylum Arthropoda; class Insecta; order Diptera; family Tephritidae; genus Rhagoletis; species Rhagoletis zephyria. The sequence goes on along the minus strand of NW_016160238.1, from coordinate 38,417 downwards.
TATGAATATCCTTATGATCGAACAATGCGCGTTCTCTCCATTTGTTACAGAGATTTTGCAAGTTCAAAATACATAATTTGAAAATATAACGATGGAATTTTGAATATTTAGCAGCAAAGGCAGATGTGCTTAAGATCGAAAAACACCACACAAGAGGCTTGACAAACTAAGAAAAATATCCCTTTCCTTAAAGCTATTATGTTGTGTTTAAAGGTTTGGCAAGCCGTTTGAGGCAAATGTGAATAAAAAAATCAATTTTTTTTACTTTTTACCGCCATGTTGACGTTTGATCATACCGCTTACGTTGTGTATGATAAAATCGCCTCATTCGCAATGGAATTTTTACCGAATGAGGACGCCAGAGAGAAAAATCAAAGAAAACCAAACCCTTTTAAATTGTGAACCAGAAGAAAACTAAAATTCTTTGCTTGAACGAGTCATGTTTGCGTGGTGTATAGCGAAATGGGGGAAAGTAGGTATGAAGAATGTTTGACAAGCCGCTTGTGTAGTGTATTTCGCTCTTTATAAAGCTTCGGAAAGCTTCTTGTTCAAAACTTTACATAGGGATTTAACAACTCTCTTGTGTAAAACATGATTGCATTTGTTATCTGCAAATATATCGAGAGAAAATTCTTCAAAAATTCCTTAAAATAAAAATCCTCAAAAAATACTCAAGCACACCCGAAATTCCTCACGTTTTGAGGAATTACTCACAAAGTGGCAACACTGATAAAGACGAACAAAAGGAGTATATATAGATTCCACAGAAACGTGTATACAAATATGTATATGTACTTAAAACTATTAGCTATGGATCGTTTACGGTAATTATAAAATTTTATATACACTTCACGTTAAACTCGTTGTAAACTGTCAAAAAGCAGAAACTACCTTCAGTGTCGACTTCATTTTGACTATGAATAAGACCTATTATATTGACAACAGTTTATAATGAAAGTATATTTTTATTTTCATATTGGATCAATTTTAAGTCTGAAAATATACGCTCTGCAGCCCCAGAGCTATCTACGAGGCTAGTAAAGTAGATTAAAAATGAATGCAATCAGCTTATTGTACATTGTTCCTTTAAAGCAATATACTCTAAGCTTGTTAGCAGTGCTCGCAAAAATATGCCAGAAGAACCGGAAAATATGCGCTATAAAAAGCTCGATAAGTCTCCAAAATAGGCTCTTAAATATGCTAATTCAATAAGGTTTTATCTAATTTTTACAATATTTTTATTCAATAATCTCGAAATTACAGAATAAAATAACACGATTTTTTAAACTATCAATCGAAAAAGACCTTCTCTGGTCATTTAAAATTATTGAATAATTCGAAAAATCCTTTCCACATCCGTAGATATATTTGGACAAACTTTAAATAAACTTAATTCTGCTGGGGAGTACTTCGATAGAGCTTCACTCCTAGTTGCGAAGCCAGTAAATAAAATGTCTCTAATATTAGCAATTGTGGTATAGCCTAGAACTGAAAAACTATAGATTGTACTATCGATAGTTTTATTTTTGGAAGCACATCGATTGTTTTCGGGCGATAGTCGATAGTTTCGTAGGGCCGGTGCATTGAAATTTTGTGATTGAACTAAGGAAAATATTTAGAATTTCACGGTTAAGATGTAATATTTATACTTACATATGTGCAATATATATATTTACACATATTTTGTTCGAAGTTGAAGTTTCCCTACATATACAACACGATAGAATACGATACTGTCGAAAATATCGCTAGTCTTTTTCAAACTGTAGTATAGCCAAGGTTTGATTTTTTTATATATAATAAACCTTTTATTTAAAGCTTTGTTATACCTACTAAGAAACTACCAAAATTTGCCTTAATAAACACCAAACCTGTTCGGATTTCTTCAAGCTCTAGCAGTATGTATGAATACTTGCACTGTATCAAGGCAAATTCATACAAGGTGGTAGCAGGATTATAAAAAACATATGTATGAATGAGGCGCACTTCCACGAATCTATCGTCTCGAAAATGTATGAAATGTTGCCAAATATGCAAAAATATGAACGTAAGTCGAGTATATGCAAAAACCAGCAAGCATTTGCATATTTTTTCCAGCCCTGCTTATTAGACCCCAAATCGTTTCAATATTTTCGATAAAATTTTAAAAGCTCCCATTGCCTAGATACATATATATTTTCTCTTTGTCATGTACCAAAATTTGTAGTGGGCGGAAAATTTAACTATCTCGCGAAATGAGCGAAAAAATAAAGTATCTTTCGAAAATTAGCACAAACACGTATCACTTTTGAAATAGTATATGCATCAAAACGGCAACACTGACAGCTAATGAACGAGTGCCCGAGAATTCCAAAGAGTGTGGTTTCACAATTTCACAATATGACTGCTGAATTTCGGAGCTGACTCTGCTGGCATGCGCGATCAGGCATATCCGGTTGAAAGCACGCGCCATTTAAATGCACGTACGTTTGCACCATTAAAGGGGTCCAGTCGCAAGGCGGCAAAAATAAAGCATACTTTCCAAGCATATATGCGTACTTAGTCGTAATCAAAATCTAAAATTGATGTACCGGAGGGCAGGAGGAGCGCGAAGGAGTGCGATTGTGTCACGACCAGCGTTGCCGCTTTGGTAATTTTTAACCAAAATTGGTAATTTTTTTCTTTATTTATCAAGTTTTGTAATTTGGTAATTTATTTTTCAATTTGGTAACTTTTTCAATTCGGTTTTACATGTCAAATAGGTCAATATTGGTTCTGATTCCACATTAGTAAGTAGACCGTAAGCGTTCCCTTTAATAGAAATACCAGGTAATTCTGAAAGTTTGGCAAAGCGAAAGCTGTTCCAGCATTCCTTGGCTACTAAAATGGTGTGTTCTTTAACAAACTGCTTGAAAGTGGCTATTGCTAAGTATATCCACCGTGTTCTTTCCTGGAAGGTTTTGCGTGGCCCTACCTTTCCCTGTCAGTTCGTCAGCTTTTGAATTACAATACGTATGTTCTCGTTCAAAAAGCTACGGCATTCAGCGGGGCTTCACTCTGTCTATACGTGAGTCGAAAGCTTTCCTTCAAGCGTTGAATTTTTGATATATTTTCTTGTCACTTGTTTACATACAGTGGTCGAAAAAATTATAGCCGCACCATATTTTGACAAGTTTTAACATATAATTTTTTTTAGTAACTTAATTTTGGTTATTTTTTATAAAAATATTTTTCTTTCTTTAACAGAGCTCTAACAAATTCAAACTTTGTTCAATATTTAAAAAAATTCAACAAACTTTCGTAAAAATTTTAGGTTAATGTAGCGCTGATTGCCTGAAAAGCTTGGTATCTTCGGATACACATATGTATTGAGCTCTAACTGCCAAAATAACGTAGGCTAAATTTTTTTCAAAATTAAAAAAAATGTCGGATACGTTATTATGACGGTTAGGGCTCGATATGTATGTTTGTACAGTTCTGCACATAAAATAAGTTTGGTAATTTTTTGTTGAATTTGGTAACTTTTTCCGAGGATTTTGGTAAAAAATAAAAAAAAATTGTGGCAACACTGGTCACGACCGGTCTGTGATTGCGAGCAATGATAACAATCGTTAACAAGAACAGCAGTTGCAGTAAATTAATTGCAACGTACACTCAATCAGTATTGTTTTATTACAGCAAAAGCCAATACAACAATTACGCAATGGGAGCGCGAGTGCTGCGTGTGGTACGAATGCTGCGTGTGGTGTGTGGAACGAGTGCTACGTGTGGTGTGTGATGCGAGTGCTACGTGTGGAGCAGGCTTGTTGCGAATATTCGCATTCACATTCGCAACCGCGGAGCTTCCGCATTAATTTTAACATTCGCTTTCGCATTCCCAAAAATCAATGCGGATCTTTTGCGAATGCGAATATTGAAGGGACCGAAAATTACAGTTATTTTTTTCGAGTTAAACTTGGCCAAATATTTTTTATTCCGAAATAAAAGTACTTTCCGGATAATAAACAAACCGCTTATCCAAATTAAACAAGTTTCAATAAAAAATGTTAATTAATTACCATAGAACAAACATTTTGTCAGGTATGTATTTACATGAATTTCTTTAATATTAAGTTATAAAACAAGTAATTTTTAGCAAAAAAAACCGACTTCAATTCTCATATAAAAAAAAATATATATATATATATAAGGTAGTGTAGAGGTGGTCCCATACTAATCTGGTTAAGATCCGATCAGTGTATCATGAGATATATATAAAACAACTATCAAAAACGGTTGACGTGTTCTAAAGTAACATACATAAAAAAAATAAAAATCCGACGAACTGATAACCTCCTCCTTTTTTGGAAGTCGGTTAAAAATATAAATAGAGTGGGTAACCTTCATTCGGTATTTCTGTTTAAAAGCTATTTCAGTTCTCTTTCATATGATACCAAATTTGTTTAATTTAGATAAGCGGTTTCTTTATTATCCGGATTATTTCGGAATAAAAAATATTAGGCCAAATTTAACTTGGAAAAAAATAACTGTTATTTTCGGTCCCTGGAATATTGTGCAAGCACAGACGTATATGTAACCAGTCACAGAAGAAAGCATTAAAAATGAGTTACAAAAGCTAAAATCGAAAAACGCTGATGACGTGACAAATTCCGAAACAACCAAAAGAATGAGAATGAAGAATTCTTTGGAAAACGACGGTGTTTAAACAATGATTGTGCCATGATGCTAGATTGTGAAGATGAAAGTCTGGAGGATACATCCGACATTTGCAGCCCCGATGAAAATCTCAAAAAGTAATTATTGCACCGCAATAAATATAACTGAAAGTCCTCTCAACTGGTGCAGTGTCAATCGAAGAGAATATACAATTTTGCCAAGTTTCAAGTTTTTCAAGTTTGTCGCCTCGAGCGAGTAGTTATATAGTAGCGCAGGTTTGATTTATGACCCTTCAAAAAGTTTTTATTAAGTACAATGTTCCAATTTTTAAATTCAAGTACTAAAAAATCATTCAGTCTTATCATGAGTTTAATTTTCCCCGAACCGGTTCACTTTTCACTTTTGGTTTTCATGTACATATTTACTATGGGCGGAATACAAATTTTCGGGTGAATTTTTTTTGCGGGCAAAACTCAGGATAGGGCAGATTATTAAAAATGATTAACCTTTTCATTTTTTATTTACCTAAATGACCTAAATGACCTAATTTACCCACCTAAATTATTTCTTGAAAATACATGACATCCGCATTCGCATCCGCATCCGCGGATGTTAGCTTCTAAACAACCGCATCTGCGGATGTCTAAAATTCCACATTCGCAACATCCCTAGTGTGGAGTGTGGCGCGCGGCATGACATTGCAGCACAATTTATGGGCGCTCATGTGCTAACGGGTGCACCGGACGACGGCTTCAAAACTTTAACTACATAACTGCTTTGGTGGTAATGTTACCCATCGCCGCAGTAATTTTTTTTAGCAAAACAAGCAAGTGACAAAAGAAATTGACTGACATTCGCAACTACGCGCTGCTACACCCCTGTGTACGCCACATTCGCGCGCGACTACTTTCGGCAATGAATTTGCATACGCGCAATTTATTCGCCTCCCTACCAACCACCCAACACTAAAAGTCCCAGTGCGCTGAGTGCTGCATTGTAATTCGAGTGTAATGAATGTGTGGCATGTGGCATTACATGAAAATATCGGCTTACAGCAAATGCTCGAATGCGCGGACTTGAGTTTTTTCTCACGCATCAATTAGGATCGATTAGTGCCATAATAAAATCATCCAGGGACATACATTCCGCTGAGTACATGGGCGGTCCTTTAATCGATTGGCAAACACCCAATGCGCAATTTTTATACAACGGGAAGTGTCGGTGGTGGTGGTAGCTGCATAGCCCGGTAGTGACGCAACGTTTCCTGTTGTAATATAAAAATTCTATTTTTTGCTTTTATTTTTCAATTTTTCTAATGCCGCTTTTGTCATTATTTGCAGAGCGCTTGTAATGCAACACCAACAATAGGGCAGCACTTCCCTCAATGAGTGATGTTACGCCATCATCGTCTACGATTTCAACTGCCTACATTTCGTACATTCGTCAACTTCAACATCATTACATTTCATTCTGATACACACAAGCATATAAATATACTTGAATATTGACATCCGTTTGCTCATTCACTTGGGATCAGGGTTGCCACTTTGGTGAATTATTACCAAAATTGGTAGAACAAATTTGAGTTGGTAAAAAGGTAAATTTGTTCTCATTTTGGTAGATTTTTGTTAAAGTATTTTGTTCGAAAACCAAATAAAATTTTGCTCCCACTTTATATTTCGTAGTTTGCTTTATATTATAAATTTATTTCCAAAAGTGTAGTCTTCTTTATTGCATTAATTTTCGAACGCTTTAGTGCACATTTTTTATATGGAAGAAAATGCGCAACACCATTCACAAAAAAAAAATTCTAAAAATCAACGGTAATCTTTAGCTACTTGAAACGTGTACTTCATTATATTAAAATTAAATGGGCTACAAAACTGCATACCCGAAAATTTTCTAAAGATTCTGATATTAACTTTTTTTTAAATTTGTATAAGCTTTGAAACTTTTATTTAAGTGGTATCTGATAAAGATCGACCCATATTTTAAATGAAAATTATTAACAATGAATAAATAAAGATAAGTTGCCAACAGCATCATTTTGAATTTTGCTGCTATTAATTTGAACGCCATCATACATATGTAAGTATGTATATCGATAAAAGGCGAATATATCGCGCTCCATTCAAAACTCATTTTACTGGAATCTTGAGGAGCTTTTGATTGTCTAAACATTTTAAATGTTTCCTCAAATGAAAAGAAAAAATGGACAGGTTTGTATTTACACGCAATGATTGTACAAAAAAAATTTTAACAAGTAAGAAAGTCTAAGTTCGGGCGGAGCCGAACATTAAATACCCGGCGCAAGTATTAAATATATGTTTTTCACCTTTATGAAAGCTACCGCGACATGGTAAGCCAGGGTGTATCAATTTTGAGTAAATTAGCGCCCCTAAATTTCGAAATATTTAAGTTTCAAGAATTTCTGAAATTTACCGTTATATGAAAAGCGGCCGTAATTTTAGTTCGATTTCAATAATTTTCAACGTTTTTCTTTTATGTGGCAAGCACAATAACCATACGGAGTTAGGTACAAATTAGTAGAACGGTTACCGAGATACATATATGTCATCATAAGTGGGCGGTGCCACGCCCACTTTCCACTTGGTATGCTGTACCAAGGCCAACAACTGTGCCAAGTTTGGAAGAAATTGGTGCAGCGGTTGCCAAGATATACACATGTAACCATAAGTGGGCGTGGCTACGCCCATTTTCCAAAAATTTACAATATTCTTATTTTTTGTCTAAAATTTGTTGTAAATATCAATTTTGAGTGAATAATCTTCAGTAGTTACTAAAATATCGCAGTTTTCGTATTTTTAAATAAAATAAATGGATAAATGGAAACCTACATATCAAATTTCGTTGAGATATCTCAATTTTTGCTCGAGTTATCGTGTACACGGACGGACGGACAGACTGATAGACGGCCGGACAGACAGACATGGCTTAATCGACTTTTCTATTCATTCCGGAAATGGTTCTAAAAATTCAGAGTAAAATATTCGGTATTTAGACGAATTGTTTTTGAATTGTTCTCAATGTTGTAAATAGTTTGAGTTCTTGATTTTTATGGGGTTAAAGCGCAAACAATATTCTTATAAAAATAAAATAGCGAAAAAATTTACCTAAAAAACATTGCGAATATTAAAAAAATACCAAGCGCTTTTTTGATTCACTGTATCAGCTTATAACAACTCCAGTTGAATTTTTTTTTTATAAAATGGTAAATATTTTTTTTCGTCAGTGGCAACCCTGCTTGGGATGCTTGTGTTTTCTCTTCCGCAGCTGTTGGCCGCTATTCGCTTAATGGCACGGCAAACCTTTTATTTCTAACATAGTCAGGGCATCCGAGCAGGAATCTGATTTCTGTGGGGTATATGTGCGGCGACTATATTTATGGCAGCCGAATATGGGACAAAAATTTATTTTGCCAAATTTTTCCACATAAGCTAGAGGATGATCATAGATTTATTAGCCCTGAAACAGCATCCTTTTCGATCTTTTGTGAAAGCAGCACTTAAATATTCAGTTGTAACATCACATATTTGTAAAATATTTTTCCATAGCTTTGTACTCTGTCCACGGGATTTTTACCACACAAATTTGTTTACAAGCATTTCCAACTATTTTTAAAGTGGTTTCGGCATAACTTCCACGGACTCCTCTCTCTGCCGATCTAATTATTTTGGAAGTTATGCCGTATCTTCGTGGAAGTTAAGTCTGAAATAACTTCTACTTCCGATTCCACTCCGGAATCGAAGATTTTCTCGAAATAATTGATTTTAGTGAATCGATTATAGATTTTCGGAACCGATCGAGAATCGGTTCTGAGAACACGATTCTCTTATTTACCATACATCTTTAGATACGCGTCAGTTGTTAGAATTGTGAAATTTCTGGCATGACTAATATAAATATTAAGTAAGACTAATTGGCACATACTCATAGAGATGCTAGAAATGAATTTATGAAAAGAAACAATTTCAAGGAGGGTATTCAAATTTATTTCCTTTCCATATCAAACAGTACCGTGAATATGTTTCAATCACACATTTTATAGGAAATGAAGTAATTTTTCCACAAATTTATTATTAAAGCTCTTCTTAAAATAGTTTTAATTTACTCATTATAATAGATTTAGACTCATATTTATAGATTTTTAATAATCGATTAGAATCGAATAATTCGAATCTCGCCGTCGATTATTCGATTCCAAGAATCGTAAGATTCGAGAATCGAGAATCGATTATTTTTCAAAACTTTCCATCCCTAGTGTTCCAGTTCCCTTCCATCTTTGAGAACTTTTTTACTTTACAACATTCTCCTGGTAGCCTTCTTATGTTGAAGATAATATCCCTCATACAATCAGCAATAATTTTTTTGGCACAGTTTCGCCTAATTAATATCTTCCCTCTTCACGAAATTTGAAAATTTCCTCCACAGTGCATTGGGCACATAGGGCAGGTAATAGTACCCGAAAAAGAACAGCAAGCTGTGTGTACTTTGTTGTTGGTTTCGGAACCATATATGTAGACAAAGTTTGAAATTCGAGAGTAAAATATAAACAAAACCGGCAATTTTAAGGCGAAATTACCAGAAAAAGTAAAGTCAGCTGCTCTACTGCTGCTATCTGTTTAATATACTTTGCTCCACACAGAATATTCACCGTGAAATGCATTGAAAACCCCTTTTAAAAACTAAATACTAGTAAAATTTCTTTTTTTATTCGAACAATACTTATTAACGTTTTATTTCGATTCATACATCTGTGCTCCTCGATCTGAATCACAAGCGTCCAGATTTAAAAATAACAAGTAATTTTTAAGCAAAAAACAAAACCGACTTCAAATCTCATATAAAAATTTAGGAGTACAGTAATTTTTTTTTTATCCAATGATCGGATCTAAACCAGATTACTATGGGACCACCTCTGGGATACTACCTTTCCGATGCAAGAATTTTCGAAATCGGTTGACGTGGTCCAAAGATATTCGGTAACATACATAACAAAAATATTTACAAATATTCCGACGCATTGAAGTCGGTTAAAAATTAAAAAATAGGCATGCCATTTTTATGAGCTGTAATGATGCCAAAATACCGAATACGGGGCAAATACGGAACATTAAAAGAAATACAGATCATTTGGCGTCCCGAATTAAAAAGTAAATTACCAGTAGTGCGATTCTCTAAGTTTTAGCAATACGACTTGTCGAGTTGTCAGCTAATAAATTTTGTTGTTTGCAGTAACGATTGTGGGATTCACTAAAGCTGATGCCAGATAAAACTTTGTAGCTTTGCGTGACATTTATAACTTTGCCAGCAAAGCGCCAGACGCAAAAGGTATGCCACAATGAACGCCAAGAAAACAATTTTGTACTGCTATTTTACTCATCAAAATTGCTGTGGATTTTATATATTTTGCTTTAAAAATATCAGCTATGTGATTAAGTTTTATGTTTCTACATGAAAACTCGAATTTGGGCGAAACAAAATAAGTATTAATCCGGCTGATTGTCAAAGCGCGCAAAAAGATGGGAGTTGGCCATCTTTTCGCTTCGCGCTGCAGCTTCAACGATCTATGTGGCATGCTTGGTGAATTCTTATAAAATTCATCTTATCTGTAAAAGCGAATCTGTCACGTAAAGCGCAGCAAAAGTTTTATGTGGCATCAGCTTAACTGTGCTGCCGCTAAAGGACACAAATCCGTTGCATATACCACACTGAAAATAAAATTTCGTAAAAGTGCTACGAAAAACTTTCTTAGTCTTGGCTTTTGTACAATGTACGAAACTTTCGTTCATAGTCCGAACACATTTTTCACAACGAAACAAGATTTTACGAACTATACGTAAATATATCGAAAGGACTTTCGTAAGGCATTTTTTCAGTACAATTTACGAAATCTTACGTTTATTTTACGAAACACATTCGTAAAGCACTGAACAAATCTCTGTACGAATAATTTTGTATATTGTAGGAAGGCATTCGTAATATTTACGTATGGTTTTAAAATTTCCGAAATCTACATCTCTGTATGCGTACAATTTAGTTAATACTTTCGTATAAAGTACTAATGCAGGAACATGTTTTTTAAATTCGTACAACATACAGTTTAATATTTCATCATATTTTTTTGTATCGCGTGTCATTGCGGAATTACTTGTTGGCTGCTGTGAGACGTATAATATCATTTTAAACGTTTTAAAAAGAGATTTGCTGGATAAAAAAACAATACAAAATTAAATATTAAAGCTGTGGATATACTATGCTTTTAAGCATACAATGTTTTTAACATCGCCTACGCTGCGCCTTGCGCTGCAATGTGGGCTTGATAAATAGGCAATTTCATCAGTTACATACCTATCAACGGCAAGCCTAAGCCAGGAGCACTACTTAATGAAATTAAAAGTAAGTACATGTATGACTTTTCACTGAAACCGGCTTTTCAGACGCCTTATAATTTTCCTTTAATTTATGGTCGTCAAGGAAACAAACATCGATGAAGCTGCGAATCTGTCAAGTGCCTCTACATAAAAATATTATAATGTTTAATAAAGTAAAACCAGTATTTTTTATATTCTTTCATATTTTATATCTTATTATATTTAGTTTTGTTGTGTCTCATAGTTTAACACTTTGCATCAATATACTTTATTGAATGAAGCCTAAGCAATAAAAAAAATATGTAGTATAGAACCTATTCGTATGCATATAAATAAAAGACTTAAGTTTTATTATAGGTAAAATAAACTTTTTTAATAATTCCAAACCACAGTGTAGTCAGAAAATTCTTCTTCTTATTTCGTAGAACGTATGATTGCTTTTATTATTAACACTATAAAAAACATGACTAAAATTATAGCACAACACTTTCATTATATTTTAATCATTAATGTTAAGCATTTTTTCAAAACGTTTTGTTAAACAAAAACGCTTAAAATTAACGATGAAAACAAAATAAAAGTGTTGTGTTATAATTCGTAATATGTTTTGTACAGTGTGGAGAATGAAAGCAATCGCACATTCTACGAAACAAGTGCAGATTTTACGAAAATAATTTCGTTAAATATACGAACTATTTCTGTGCATTTTATAAAAATTTCGTAAAAAACTAAGAAATAGCACGAAATTCTTTAGTAAATAGTGTTAAATTCTTTAGTAAATAGTACTAGATTCTTTAGTAAATAGTACTAAATTCTTTAGTAAATAGTACTATATTCTTTAGTAAATAGTACGAATACATTCGTAAAATGTACTAAATATCTGATGCCTCATATTTTCGTAGTATGTACGAAAACGGTTTTGTACAATCAACGAAAACTTTCGTGGCTCAAAATGACGAAAAATTTCGTAAGATTTACGCAAGTTTTCGTTATATTTACGCAGATTTTATATTTAGTGCACAAGGGGCTCGTGTGTGCACAAAGTTGACAAGCATTTTATATGGAAGAAAATGCGAAACACCCTTCACAAAAACAAATCTAAAAAATCAACGGTAACTTTTAGCGACTTGAAACTTGCACTTTATCAGACTAAAAGTGAATGGGCTACAAAACTGCATACCCGAAAATCTTATAAAGATTCTGAATAAAAAGTTCGAAATATTTGAGAAAATTTGTTAAGTTTGATTTATTTCTGTGAATTTTTGCAAGCTTTGAAACTTTTATGTATGTGGTTTCTGTTGTTAAATAGTAGATGGAACTATTAAAAATAAATAAATACACATAAGTAGCAAACAACATAATTTTGAATTTTTCTGTTATATTTTACTCGCAGCTGTAAATAAAAAGTTTACAATAAACATTCAACAGGAATAATATTGTTAATATTTAAAAAGAATAACTGTATGCACATTTTGTACATATGTATTTACTTTCAAGACTGATTTTATTATGCTAGTGTTATGATGATTAATAAAGAAATATTTAAAAAATATGCACATACATATATGATATTTATACTTTTAGCAAACGATGTACACGTATTAAATTGAAAACTTAATTATTCAATTCCTTTAAATTCAATGAATATTCAGTTCCTGTAAGATTAAAAAAATAGACTTATCACCTTTTAACTTCCAGTTGTCTATATTTGTTTTACGCCCTATTGGAAAAACTATTTTTTTTGCTATTTAATTTATATTACTTGTTTTTACTAGGTATTCTGCAATATTTAAACAAAATTCAACAAATTTTAGTAAAACTTCAAGTTTTTTTAAAGAATAATAAAAAGATTATGTATGCAGTTTTGTAGCCCATTAAATTTTAATAAATTAAAGTGCAAGTTTGATGTTGCTGAAAAATTCTTTGATTTTTGATAATTTTTTGCTAGCGGTGCTGTGAATTTTTCCTCTCTTCTTCTTTATTGGCGCTGTAACTGCCTAAGCGATTTTGGCTAGGGTTGCCAGATTTTTTATGAACGAAAGCAGTACATTAGACTTTTTCACGCTAAAAAAATCAGTACTTTTCAGTACTGTTTTTGTTCAAAGCAAAATTATGAATAAAAGTAACAGATAATACTATAAACCGCCAGAGTACTTGTTTTTAACAATATTTTGATATATAAATAAAATATAGTTCATAAAAAAGTGTTATTCGCTTTAACAAAGAGTGTCCACATCATTTTACACAGAAGCAAATAAATTATTTTATTTTTATGACATTTTTGAATAGCAATAATAAGATCATTTCCATCTTCAGTGTTTAAGTAGTCGAAGAATTCTATACATTTCATTTAAAATTTACTTTTAATATGAAGTTCACTTTAAATAATTTTAATTAGAAGCCGGTTTCTCTTTGCGCCAGCACGCGAACTTCGTACTTAAGATCCTCTCAGTTGCTTCGTTTGAGTGTAGTATTGAGAAAAAACAAAACTACATAGTTTGTCAAACTGTGGAAAAGTACCAGTATTTAAGGACTTCATATATAATTCTTCATGGCTTAATATAATTTTTTCAACTATGCAAAAACTTTTAAAGACTAAGAATTCGCTAAAAATAATATCTAACTACATATGTATTAGAAGACATATACAATATATGCAAAACTCTTTTACAGTGTCCGTAAATTGTGAAAAAAGAGTTGTAAGCTATAGGCAAAAGCGATTCGAATATTTAAATTTGTTGTTATCAAACTGAAAGTTATTTACGAGATAACTAGCAACACTCGACAAAAAAGTCAGCCTCTGTGTGCCTATAAAACGATTGAACTTTTTGTTGTATTAATTCCTTGGGCATATGAAACATTATCTGAAACATGCCAACAATAATTAAATTATTCTCTTCTTACTTTTTACAGTAGGGTTTAAGGAAGTTCCAACGTTATGTAAAAACCTTAAGAAAATTTTAAATATTTTGTTTGAACTGAAAATTCAGTACAAATCAGTACAAATTTTGAAAAATCAGTACAAGAGTTGAAAAATCAGTACTGTACTGATAAAATCAGTATTGTACTGATAAAATCAGTACGTCTGGCAACCGTAATTTTGGCCGAGTCCAAAACCGCACGAGAGTCATTTCTCTTCTGTGCTACTGACCCCAAATGGAATTGCGGCCCGCGTTGAATATTTTCAGAGCAGGAGCGTTTCTGTCTGATTGCGCGAAAAATACCTCAATAGAGCGCCGATTCAAACTCAGAGGAAATGGATATGGAAAAAAATGAAAATATACCAAACTATTTAATGAGTAAAAATGTATTAACTTTATTTAAGATTTGAAGAGTGCAGAAAAGTATTAAGTGAATATAATATACACAAGCGTAACGAAGATTACCTTTGTGCCGAGAATGCGGAAGCTGGTGATGTGTACTCCAACGTATATTTGGACTATAATAATGGTCAGCTTATAAGATACATACTTATATAAGCATGTGATATCGTAAAGGAAGCACCGGTGTACTTTCGGCAGTTATGCATCTTTGCAGCTGATAGCGGGGCCGAAAGTAAATCAGTGTTTCCCAAACGTTGAAGGCTTTTGGCTTCAACACTGTCCATTCGAAGACATGGCCAAGCCAGCGGAGCCGCTGAACTTTAATTCGCTGCACTATGTCAATATCTTTGTAAAGCTCATACAGCTCTTCGTTAAATCGTTNCCGAAAGTAAATCAGTGTTTCCCAAACGTTGAAGGCTTTTGGCTTCAACACTGTCCATTCGAAGACATGGCCAAGCCAGCGGAGCCGCTGAACTTTAATTCGCTGCACTATGTCAATATCTTTGTAAAGCTCATACAGCTCTTCGTTAAATCGTTTACGATATTCGCCATCACCAACGCGTAAAGGTCCGTAAATCTTTCGCAGAATCTTTCTCTCGAAAACTCCAAGAGCCGCCTCATCAGATGCTTTCATTGTCCATGCCTCCGCGCCATACACCAGCACAGGCATGATGAGTGACTTATAGAGTGTGATCTTTGTACGACGAGAGAGGACTTTACTTCTCAATTGCCTACTCAGCGCAAAGTAGCACTTGTTGGTAAGAGTGATTCTCCGTTGAATTTCAAGGCTGACATTATTATTGATGTTAATGCTGGTTACCAAATAAACGAAGTCGTCTACTTTTTCAAACTTGTAACTGTCAACAGTGACGTGAGTGCCAAGACGCGTATGCTCTGACTGTTTGTGTGATGACAGGAGATACTTCGATTTGTCCTCGTTCACCACCAGACCCATTCGCTTTGCTTCTCTATTTAATCCCTAGAAGGCAGAACAGACGTAGCCCTTGGTTTTACCGATAATATCGATTTCGTCGGCATACACCAGCAATTGTACGCTCTTGTAAAGTATTGTGCCTGAGCGGTTCAGTTCTGCGGCACTTATTATCTTCTCCAACATCAGATTAAATAAATCACACGAAAGGGAGTCCCCTTGTCTGAAACCTCGTACCTTTTACGTTTTATTAACCAAGCCAATCTAGACGTCGTCAAATTAGCGGCGTTTGTTATCGTTAACGACAACAGCTGATTTGGTGCTAACGAATGTTGTTAGGGAAACGTTTGTCGGGCTAAATTCTTAAAATTGTTGTTTAGCTGACTTAACAATAACAAGAATTGTTAAAATCGCGTAGTGAATCGCACCACAGGACATTTGACGAAAAAAGGGCACTGCCCCACATAATAACCCATGCTCACCGTAGCAGTGTTGCCGCGAATACTTTTTAGTGGAAGCCAAATTCCTTTTAAAAAAGGGATAAAAAGAGCTAAAAAAAGTCGTTGTGGCTAAATTTTTTTACTTAGGTATTCATACATGTATATAAGTATACACGCAAACATTTTCAATAAGTAATGGTATAGAAAAACAATGAACTCTGGAAAAAAGCTAATATTTTATCCAACCAAAAACCTTTTTGTATAAAGGTAAAAGTATGTGGTAGCTAAATCTAGCCACCAAAGGGTTAAAACAGCAACACTGCACCTTAGGTATATGGGGAGAATCATGTCCCCCGGAAAAGTAGTAATGCATTACATGCGTGATAAATAATATAATGTATTTCTTATGAGTTCTCGATTAGATTACTGCTAACTATGTAATCAGCATTCTAATGTATTTAAAAAGTTTTAATAATTTCATATTAAAACACATTCATTTTTCAAAATTGAATGCCCCACTTTTCTTAGGACATCGCCCTGGGGAAAAAAATACATTTTCGAATGTGAAAAGGGTTGTTTTACTGATTATTTTTTCGATTACTATACATTACATTTTCCCACTGAATCAACTTTATTAGCACGGCGCGCAAGCGCTAAATTCTGTTGTTTTCAACTCGCGCTGGTGGTATGAAAATGCACGTAAAAAATCCAAACGTTCCATTTCGAAGTAGTTTTTCCTCAGCTCCCCAATTTAGTTGTCAGAATTTCCTAAAATTTCCTTTTCCTATAAAAACACACAAAAACCTGTTATGTCTCGAAAAATGTACATGTGATATTTTGTTCATTAGTAAGAAAATCTAATCTCCACGACGAAATATCTGCTAGTGTAGTGGAGTTGGTCGATGAGATTTTAGCATAAGAAGATACATACATAAGCTAGCTTGAGTATCTCCGGATCGAAAAACAAGAAATCGCATCAATCACATTGCAATAGACGGAAGGCGCGCATTTGGTACTTTGGAAGTACGAATGATCTGATATGAGTATCCAAGGTTGTGGTCAAAAAGCTAAAATTAAGACAGACAGTCAACAAATTTACCACTCAACTCTCACTCCTGCGCAAATGGACACTCGAGAGCAACAGGGTCCAGTTTCTGGTATCCTATGCAACGGCGCCAAGTTAGATATTATTGAATTTCAGCAAGTTCGAAAAAAACTGCTACGACGAGGAACGGAACGCTGCCGTCCGAGCCTTGAATGACAGGAATAGCGCCCGAAATTTTCAGCGCGAATGCTTCAGAATGCTCCAAATTCCTGTACACAAGTGCACGCATAAATTGTGAACGGAGCATGTTTTTACTCTGATAACCAATGATTACAAATTTGATGTTCCGTTGTTCTACCACGAAGAAATTGCTCAAAAGTAAGAAAGCTGCCATGGGCATAGTCTTCTGAATACCGCATGTGAGTTGTTATGAAGCATATTGTTTGAAAGGCTGAAACACACCGTCAACAAACCGAAGGGTAAAGCGTGGTTGCCTACAGCGTAATTCATGTCATGCTCAAGCACAATTTTCTTGAAGAGAGTTCCACTGCTAGCATAGGCCGATGATTTTGTCATCATCGGTCTCAACAACTACGCCGTATTTTTCCGTATCTCCTTAAACTATATACAGGAACAAAACGAACAACACAAACTACCGCTTCACATAACCAAAAAAGAGACAAAATACGTGGTATCCCAGGAAATAGACTTCAGTCCCTTGTTGTCGATACAAAACAACATTACGAACCACATTACTTTTTGCTTTCCTGACTTGGTGCTTACTATGTGTAAACATTCGAGCTCGAATACATACCCCGATTAGGACAAGCCAATTTTAAAACGAAGAATTCAAAAATTTACATACAAATAAGCCATAATTTACACCACACTCATGCATATGTTTACGTGCCAATTTTATTGCACTTTGACGCGGAACTAGCCATAGCGAATTGTTGCTCGATAATGTGCTAACGACGGGTAATTACTCCCCTTCACAGCCCACCAACCACAACCACCAATGTCGACAACTGTTGCTAATACGTCTTGATGCGTGCGCTATTGGATCGAAGTCGTCGCGGTCTGCGATAAACGGTTTTGACAAGTGCAACTTGAAACTACATACATACCACTTGCTTGCAACATGCAATCAGCACCATAAATTGCAAGTTACGCCCAGACAAGCGTGAGCGCATGGTACACCTCAGATGTGAGGCAAAAACTGAAGCAACTAGCGTTGAACTGTGTCTAAGGGCGTATGTGAATCGGTAACAAAGTTCTATGGGGAAAGCTGTTGAATAATATTTTTACTATGGTGAGACAGTTTTGCCGATCTGCTGTGTGAAATGAAATCTTTTTTGACAGCAGTAAATTTTTGATAGCCGCAGATTTACTCGGAATAAACTATTACAAATTGAAGTGAAATTAATATTTTAAGAAAACATCTACCATCACTGATTGCATTTCATCAATTTAAGCTTTTGTTTTACGAAAAATTACTCACAGCAGCAGTCTTTGCAATTGTCAAAATTTTCTATGCATTTGTCAAAAATTTTACTAGCCTCATGAGCTACTGAAATTTTATTCACCTCATAGTTGTCAAAAATTTACTTGCCGCAAACTTTGTTACCGATTCACACACGCCCTAAATGGAAATGGCGAATGCGGTTACACAGCATCATTTAGCTGTTGGCGACCGTAAAGGCGCAGTTAGTCAACGACGTAGCGTAAACGTTGGTTGACGTACGTAGCAGCATATAAAATTTACTGTTGATAGAGAGAGAGAGAAACAACGGCAACGTCACCGCCATGCGGTGGTGAGTTTTCGTTAACACGCGAATCCAATAAGGTAGATCGTGTCTGCGTCAACCTGCGTCTACGTTACGTCGTTGACTGTTTGCGCTTTAAGTTAACAGCATGTTCTAATCTATTGTCGTGCAAATTCTTCGTCTTAGTTGAGGCACAGAGGTCAGCAATGCCAATAAAAACACATTTATGCCACACAGTCATGATAATTCATTCGGCATTTAGTAGTTGCTGCTGTTGTGCTGTCGCTGCTTATCAGTGTTGCCCTCAGAGATCATCTCAAAGCGCTCAAGTAGGGGATAATTAACGATTTTGTTGTAAGTGGAGTGGGGAAGGTCGAATAAGTGTGGCAGATCAATGAAAGAAATACGAATGTTAAACTTTCATCTGTATGAATAGTAAAGTGTGTTGATTTCAAAGTGAAGGGCAATTTTAATTAAAAATTTAAATCCTTATATAGCGAGAAGGAATAGAGTCCAACATTTTTGAAGTGAAACTTCTTAGGCGGCGGTATCGCAAAAATTGAGAGTGAAATGTTCAAAACTGAAAGTGCTACATGAGTAAGAAGGAAGATATAGTATAGAGAAGGGGAAAAGAGAAAGAAAGCGACGTAAGACGGCTATACAAAGCGATAGCACAAACAACTTCAACGCGCATGCATACGAGTACCTACATACACATGTACGTACATCCATAAGTATGTTTGAACGTACGTACATATATATGTTTGTACGAACTCATTTCGCATTTCAGCTCTGCTCTGAATAACGCAAGCAGCGTTGCCGAATTGACGATTTCGTCGTCATTTTGACGTTTTTTTTTAGCTCAACGACGTTTTGACGGGTTTTCCCCCCCGTAATGACGATTTTTTATTTTAGTTTTTCCACCTAATTGCATATGTATGTAAGTATGTATTTTTAAAGTAAAACGTAATCCAAAGTACAACCATGCATTTATCTAGTTTTGTTCTGCAACCGTGCTTTCAGTTATATTAAATTTGTTCTAGAATTGTAACCAAATCGGTAATCTGCACTGTTGACCAGCGTTGCCATTTTAGCCGTTTTCCGGCTAGATTTAGCCGGTTGCGACAACAAACAGCCGGAAAAAATTCGATTTAGCCGGCAGCCGATTTGTTAGCCGTTTTGCAAAAAAAAATTAGCCGTTTTTAGCCGATTTTGCTCTTCGCCTTATTTTATTAAAATTCAAATATACAAGTTTTTATTTTTACAAATTTAGTACTCCAGAATCTATTAGAAATGGCTAGTCTTATCTCTGAGAAAATTTTCATGTCGGACTGTGTTATGTAAATTTGAAAAACAATCAGATAGTGAGCCGATTTCAATGTTTTTTGTTTTAAGCGAGTGACCCAAATACACATAAACTGGGAGGCGTCATTTTAGCA
>NW_016160238.1:15450-17727 GCF_001687245.7 Rhagoletis zephyria | reverse complement strand
TCCATTTATAAAAGCGTTGTATATTAAAAAGTTTTTTTTATATTATTTATTTTCTACTTTTTAGTCCTGTCTGAATAAAATTTTGCAATAGATATTAAAATAATTCAACGATATTAATAGA
The DNA here is from genome assembly GCF_001687245.7 of Rhagoletis zephyria. NCBI lineage: Eukaryota > Metazoa > Arthropoda > Insecta > Diptera > Tephritidae > Rhagoletis > Rhagoletis zephyria. The sequence goes on along the minus strand of NW_016160238.1, from coordinate 17,606 downwards.
AAGGTGCACACACATGCATTTACATATGTATGTACATACAAACGAGCACCAATTAATTTTATTTAAAGAAATGGCGTGTCGTCTATTTCCGCTGTAGCAAACGTAGTACATAGGGCGACATCTAGATGTCATCTACCTCGCCCTATTCACTACAGCTGTCGCCCTATGCACTATGCTTTTTTATAGGAACTTTTTAAAGCTTTGCTTTGGTGTCGGACACACAACATTGAAAGTTTCTGGATCCACAACATTGAAAGTTTCTGGACGCACAACATTGCAAGTTGATAAAAGCGTTGTAAAATAAAATGAAAAGGAATTTGTGTTGTGTTTGACAAGAGCCAGGCAACAAACTTGTGCGTTATTTTAAAACTCCGAAGTATCAATGCTTCATTAGGAGACTCTTCACATGTGCGCGAAGACCATTTTAGTGCCAGTGACTTTATTTGTTGCCCATCGCAGCCGGGTATTTCTAAGCGGACGCGTTTGTTCCCAGGTGCAGGAATTATTATACCGAATATGAAGAGAAAATGTTTCACTCATATACATAGATACACCAAAATTAGGGCTGCCAGACGTCCAGGTTTTCCCGGACATGTCCCGGTTTTAGACTGTTTGTCCCGGTGTCCCGGTCCAACCTTAAAATGTCCCGGATTTCGCTTAAGTGTGCAGATTTAATTGCAGAAATTTTTATTTGCTCGTTTTATTTTCGTACGTGCTTTACTTCCAATGTAAGTTTTCGCGACAAGGTTTATGTAATATAAAAATGTGTGTTTATAGTGTTTTAATTACCCCTAGAAAATGCCAGAAAGAAAGTATAAATTCCTTCCCGCTTTAACAGAAGAGTTGCCATTTGTTTATATTTTTGACGTTATATTACCTTAAAAGAGAGCCTCACTGAGTTGTCCATCACTTCTTGTTTAATACACCTTGGCCAAACCTCCTAATGTAGAGGAATTTTTTCCCTTATTTCATCTCAATGGACTCAAATTTGCTCAATATAGGTACATACATACGTTAAAAATAACGTGTACAGAGTTTTACAATTATATTAAGGAAAAGTCAGAAGTTGAAACAAATTCACAGCAACGAAAAATATAACTGATTTTTTAATGATTTTTTTTTTCATGAAACCTAGTTTACTTATAAGTACAGTACCGTACAAAATTATTAGCTCAGAGAATTTTTCATCAATATTTTTGAAAATGTAGCTTTTTAGCCAATTAATAAAGTGCAAGTCTGATGTTGCTGGAAAATCGCGTTGAGTTTTAGCAATTTTGTTTTTGCTTTGTTATGCATTTACCATATCTGATAAAACTCAACGGCCCGTAGCTATAGTCAAAATAAAGTCGACTCCTAAAGTTAAAAGCAGCTTTTTGACATACTTTCAATGGGATATCTATCAAAAAACGCGGCTTTTAACTTTAGAGCCGACTTTATTTTGACTATAACTACGGGCTAATATCTTTGAAATGAAAGTTTTTGTAGATATTAAATTTTTTAAAATCTCATTAGAATCAGCTTCATTTTAGGTATTGCCTTTTCGTTTTAATGTAAATGTGGAAATGCATACTTACACAAAATTACACACTTAGTGAAACACACTCATTTATAAACCCATTTTGGCAATTTTCTTGCTTTTACTATGTTTTACCCAATGTTTTTAAGCATTTATTTATTTTATTCAAAAACTTAATTCTAAAGTATATTAGACATTTAAAAAAAGGTTTGATTATTCTAAATTTACATCAGAACTTAACTTCAATAGTTCAGCAATTAAATTTTTGCAATTCGAAATTTCCTTTCCATTAAATTTATTAAAAGTTAGTTTCAGTTTCTTTATGTCAACAAGGAATTCCGGTTTAGGTTTTGTTAGACCACCATTTGAATTTTGGTAGGGCTGCCAGATATCTCCGTTGCCAAACCGGGACACTTTGGTAAATCCAACACAATTGGCACAGAGAATTTTTCACAATGCATGCAACATTTTTTTGTTATAATTTTTTATAAAAATACAGTTTATACTACATCAAATAACATAAAAATAAAATTTCTAAACTTTGTGCAAAACTCAGAAAATTTCAAGGAATTTTGAAAATGAAGTTTTGTTCCATACAAACTATGTTCGACAATTCCTTTTGTATGGAAGACACTGCCAG
>NW_016160238.1:10497-15425 GCF_001687245.7 Rhagoletis zephyria | reverse complement strand
ATTTATTCAAAATTGATGCTTGCAACAACTCTTTACCAAGAAATACGTTTAAAGTAAAATTATGGAAAATGGGCGTGGCACCGCCCACTTATGATCACATATAAGTATATCGGTAACCGTTCTACCAATTTGTACCAAACTCGGTATGGTTATTGTGCTTGCCACATAAAAGCAAAACGTTGAAAATTATTGAAATCGGACTAAAATTACGGCCGCTTTTCATATAACGGTAAATTTCAGAAATGCTTGAAACTTCAATATTTCGAAATTTAAGGACGCTAATTTACTCAAAATTGATACACCCCGGCTTACCATCTAGCGGTAGGTTTCGGAAAGGTGAAAAAACATATATTTAATACTTGCGCCGGGTATTTAATGTTCAGCTCCGCCCGAACTTAGACTTTCTTACTTGTTTTGTTTAAATTTTTTGACACTGCAGTCAGCTATGAGAGAGCTCGACTGAATTGTCACTTCTACCTTGTTGAATATGCCTTGCTCGTACGTTCTATTTTAAATATCGACTCGAATCCTCCACTGACCTTAAGTTTAAGGCTTTCTCTTTGTTATCTGACAGTTTTTTTCCCCAACTTTTAAATTATAACACCGTGAATTATTTCATAAAACTCATGATTTTGTCCCATTATTAATTACCTAAGAAAAATTATAATTTTTTTAATAGATCAGGGACTATTCTACCGATTTGTGATGAGTTTTTTTAAACGTTTTTGAACATTTTTTTTAAACACTAAATAAACTTTTTTTTTTAATTGTACAATTTCACTTTAAAGTCACTTAAATGCGGACGTTTCTTTGGCACAACCTTTAAACTATAATACAACTTTTAATTGGTAAGTATTCTGTTAACCTTCACTCTTTCTTTCCACTTTTCACTTTTGAAAAGCAGCAAATAGATTACGAGATACACGCATTTGAAAGTGGCACAAAATCAAGGTACACATTTTTACAGAAAATTCCGAAACTATCTGTTTGAGGGTTACTAAATCAACGGTAAGTCAATTTATCGAAAAACAGAGTAAACAGGTTTTGCTCTGAAGTATTCTCTGTAACATAAGATAAAAAAAAATTTATTTCGAGCAAGTCAAGAAATTGACTTTTGGCCACAAAATAGGCTCAAGTTTCCCATAGTGCAATGTGGGTTCCCTTTGGTTTTGAAATGTGTGGTCATATTTATTGTATGTAATTTATGCAATTTTGTCTCTATTTTGTATTTTGTCAAAAAAGTATAATAAACAAAAATGTTACGTTTTTTTGCCGAAATGACGATGTTTTTTAGGGTAAAATGACGATTTTTCAGCAAAAGCTTTCGGTAACGCTGGAAGTAAGCGTGGTTCTTGTACCTACATCATAGGTGGGCAATTTTTGCTCGCGAGCAACGCCAGCGCCGCAGTTCGTATACGTGGGCCGAAAATCAGCTTTTTTAGAATTTTGATTGGTAATAGCAAAACTATGGTTCATTATGCTCTAAAAAATATCTTTGTGAAGTGTTAAAATTTTTGGTCAATATCCTGGGCTCGCCCAAGTCCATCAAAGTTCAAGTACCAAAAAATTTTTTTTCTTAGTTAACTTCGGTTCTCTACAAAAAAGGTCCATATACCAAAATCTGTAGGACTAATACTTTAGAACAGAGCTGGGCAATTTTCGCTCGCGAGCAACGCCAGCGTCGGAGTTCGTATACGTACACACATAGTTGCCAACTTGGTGCTTTAAGCACTAGATTTAATGCTTTTTGAAAACTAAAACGCCAAAAAAAATTATTTAGTGCCTAGTGCCTTTTTTAGTGCTTTTTTTCTGAACTAAAATTCCTCCAAGATAGGTAAAACCTGAAATATTTAAAGTTGTGGCAGCACTGAATTTACAATAATCTACAAATTTAAATGCACTAAAATATAACCATGATTGATAAGAAGCTGAAGTTACAAACCCATCTTTTTGAATTCTATTCGCGTAAGTTAAGTGTCTCTTTTTTTTCTTTTCTAATTATTTGTACAAATTTTTATGTTTTATGTGTTATGCTGAATCCAAATCTGGCCGCACAATTGCTTAGCACTAGAATTTTGAGATATCCTAACCTCAAAGTGCCAAAAACACGGTTTTTGGCGATATTTGAGGTTATATAATGAAATCATCAAATTTTTTGCTCATTTCTACTTATGGCATCATTTTCATTTGTTGCGATTCGATTTTTCTTTCTCGAGATATACCAGTTTTAATGCGCAGTACTTCGATATTACGTCGTACGTATGAGTCATCATAGCATGTGTAGAGGCTATTCAATCGTTATGAGCGAAAAATTTTGTGTATTGATTTATGTATGTATTCTTGTAAATATTGTTAATTTTTTGCTTTTGTTAAATACAAACTGTTATGAAAAAAGCATCTTTTGATTCAAGAAAATTTGGTGCTTTTAGTGTGATAAAACGCATTTTTTACAAGTTTTTGGTGCTTTTTGAAAATCAAAAGTTGGCACATTTTGTGTAGAAAATTTTCAAAAAATCCCCAAAGCAAAAAGTGGTGTGTTTTTCTTAGATTGGTGTTTGCATGCTTTTGCGACGATTCAAACACAAAATAGTCCGACCTTATATAAGAACTAGAGTTTATTGTTGAAAGAACTTTCAAAAAGCCGCAATATCCGTTATGCGGTTATGCTTACGTATTTTTAATATAAGCAAGCTGTATTTTTCATGCCGTGTCAATTCAAAAAAAATATAAAATGAGCTGCTTGCTGAGGAACGTTCACTAATTTTCTAATAAGTTCCATGATTTTTATAAAAAAGTGCACACATTACATGCCATATTTTAGAATAATTTGTATCTATCTAAAGAAATCGATATAGAAATATAAATGCTGGTTTATACGCAAAAATACTTAATGAATAATATTTATAAGTTATATTCTATTTTTAGCACTAAATTCCTATTTATATGAAAATAATAAAATCTAAACACCGAAATCATTTGGCCGGCCAGCATTTCAAAGATTAGATTCCAATGAAATTGTGTCCAGGTATTAAACAAATGAGTTAAACCTATTTAAATTTTTTACAATTTTACAAGTAGATATTAAATTTTTCGTATGGAAAAGTTTCTATGAACTAATAGTATTAGTTACTAAAAACTTCCACCATTCATTATTTCACTATACGTATAAGCAAAATAGGGCAAAAGACACGTGCACGAAAAACACCAGTTTTAGTACATTTATAAAAACGTGGCAACCATAACTGAGCGCGACGCACTATTCCCACGACAAAATGAGACTGTGTTGGTGTGCCCAGTATTGCTTCCCTCCAGTACTGCAGGAGTCAATCGCTACTTTTGAACCGCTAATGCACCGACTCCTAGGTAACTAGCTACTCTATTAACCCGTGGTAGTGCATATGGTAGTGCAAAGTCGAACCAGATAGCGAAAAACTACGACAGAGGGCGCCCATAAATCACGCAAGTGACTACTTTAGTAACTCCCGGTAGTGCAAGTAGTCGGTCGGTAATTGACGGTGTTTATTAGATAGCTACCGATTCAGCAGTAATGTAGTCACTCCCCCGTACTGCAGGGTTTAGAACAGTGGTCGGCCCCACGATCCAGAAAATAAAGGTCGCCCCATTCGCGGACCGCTAACCCTCTCTTCGTCGATTTGACAGCATCCACCCAATCGCTGACGTCATAAAATTATTTTGTTTACATTCACTGTTGCCAACTTGATGCTTTTCGCACCGAATTTAGTGGGTATTCAAAAGGCGAAAATTTTTGAGTTTTGTGCTTGGTGCGTTTTTGGTGCTTTTGTTTTTAGTTTGAAGACATCAAATTAGATAATCTTAAAAAAATGGAAGCAAAATTTATAGTAATCGTAAGTGTGGTAAGCAATTTTACAAAAATTTAAACAAAATCATGGCACAGTGACAATCATAAGCGACAACGAAATATGTGCAGCACCTTCAATCGTGCCAGAAGAAATCGACCGTTGTGCAAGAAACATTGATTTTTATTAATTTTAATCGGCATCCTTACAATAAAATTATGTATTCATATAAAGTCCATAAAATACACCAATAAAAATTTGGTGCTTTTTCAAATTCAAAACTTGGCAACACTGCCTTTTGTTCGATGCTTCCTCTTTTTCTTGTCGAGTTAGTCTTGCTCTCTCATTCTGGTATATTTTGACGTCACGGCCAGTTGCTCTCAGCTCGATTGGCGCTTTATGTGATTTCTCGACCGTCCCTAACGTCTGGTGGTGGTGGGCGGTTGATGTTAGTTTTTCTATATTTAAAAGTTTGCATATTTCTTCTAAAAGTGAATTTTTATATTCCGTGCCCATGTCCGATATGAACGTCTTCACAGGACCGTAGACGAGAATAAAATTATCAAAAATTGCCTTAGCTATAGTTTTTGCATTTTTATCTTTAGTTGGTATTGTCACTAAATATTTAGTCATGTCGCATATTATCGTGACTGCGTATGCATTTCCATTTTCAGACAATGGTAGCGGGCCGATTGTGTCAACGAATATTGTATCAAATGCCTTGTTTGGTGTTGGCGTCAAAGTCATTGGACTTTTTATATGTTTTGTGACTTTGGTTATTTGACACTTATGACAATTCTTAACATATTTCGTGATTGTTTTAGTCATGTGTTTCCAGTAATAGTATCTTTTTATTTTATTCAAGGTTCTTGAAATGCCACAATGACCTCCTTCTGCCGGGTCATCATGATATCTTTTTAATATACTTTCAATTGTTTTTGCATCTTTATAATTTATTTGGGTCACCTCATTCAGTAGCGCTACTTTCATTTTAATTAATTTCTTATTGCCCATTTCTTTAAATTCATTTATAGAGACAAATTCGAAAATTTTCTCACTAGGTGCCACTTGTAATTTGTCAATTGAATGCTTATCGGCCACATCATCGAG
>NW_016160238.1:0-7259 GCF_001687245.7 Rhagoletis zephyria | reverse complement strand
TTTTTTTTTTTTTTTTTTTTTTTTTTTTTTGTTTTTGGCTGATCAAGTCAAAGTGCTTTTTAGTGCATTATTTTTAAGCACAAAATTTTAAAAATGTAGCAATTTAAGCAAACCAGGATTCAGGCTGATCTGTGCAGCAAAGCACTAGACTGCCACTGNCAATTCATTTATGTTTTAATTGTATTGAATTTATTTTACTGAGCAACTCAATGTCGCTTTGTAGGTTCTTTTACAATTGAATTCTTAGCCTAACATATTGGGGTATTTATGGGAAATAATTGCTGCATAAGCATAAATAATATTATAAATAAATTGAAGCTTAAAGTTAGTTTGTTTGACGGTTTGGCACGTGTGCCTGACAATGCGTGAGTTCTATATTCAAAATATTCAAACAACTGAAATATGAAACCCTTGTTGTTATGAATAAATTAAATAATTATAAACGTTAAGCATGGTCGACTTTCAGTTACACTACAGTATTCTACCATTCTTGGGTCGGCCCTTCATACCACAAGTGTGGAAGATCAACTCACACGTATTCTTAGGCCCTGAGCACATTTGTCGTCTCGTCCTCGTCACATCATTTGAAAAATTGAAGAGCTTGCGACGAACACTTGAATTTCAATAGACGCCCGCACATTATGCGTCATCATGTCGTTTTCTCTGGTCTCTTCTTTCACTCGTCAAAACGTAGCTCGTCAAACAATGTCGTTTTCAAGTCGTCATTTATTTAGATTTTTGTGTTGATAAATTGAATTTAATTGCGTAAATTTTAATAATTCAACATAAAATGAGTAAAACAAGCGATTTATCAGTGAAGTTCGCGAAATTAGTTGAAAACTATCCGTGTTTATACAACAATAATTTAGCAGAGTATTCTCGGAAGGATATTACCGAGAAAGCATGGTCATCCGTAGCAACGGAAATACAATGGTCAGGTATGAAATACTAAATTGAAATGGTATGCAAACCCAACGAACCTTTTTAATAAAAATGGGCAGTTTAGATATATTTTATGAATTTATGTAAACGCAATAGTTCCATTGCCAAGGCAAAGCCACATTTGGCAATAAAAAATAATTTGCAAGGTAATTCCTTAGAGCTTGAGGCGTTGTGTTTGGTTGTACTATTGCAATAGTTGCATGCACCGGAACATTTGTTGGCTGCGCATATCTCTCAAACGTTGGGGTTGTGTATAAAACACCGTCGTGTTTCCTTATAAAATTATGCAAAACGCAAGCGCACTGCACAATTGATGTTATTGTTGAGTACTTCTTGCAGCGAATCGGCGTCAGGAATATCTGAAATTTCTGCGTCATCATTCCGAATGCGCACTCAATATTTTTCCGCGCTCTACTCAACCTATAATTAAAAATCCGCATTGTGTTATCAATATTCCTTTCCGGATACGGCCGCATAATGTTTCTTCTTATGGGAAACGCTGCATCTGCCACAAAATAGTACGGAAACTGGGTTCCTCTTTCATCGTGCGGTAATTCGCTAGGAGCAGGTATTTGGGTGCTTCTGTCCAACCACTGTTGGAATTGCGAAACACGAAATATGCCTCCGTCGCTGTTCCTCCCTGCAAATCCACACTCAATAGAGGTGAACAACCCATCCGCGTCACAACACCCCAGTATACTATTGAGTGATAGTTTTTGTAGTTATAATTGGCCGATCCGGAATTGGGAAATTTTTCTATACGAATGTGCTTCCCATCGATCGCGCCAATGCAGTTGGGCAACTGCCACAATTCGTAGAAGCGGTTAGCAATTCTCCTCCACTCTTCGCAAGTGGGCATCTTCATATACTGGCCCTTAAGTGCATTCCATATTGCTTTTGTTGTTTCTTCTACAATAAGGGCAACTGTGCGCTCCCCACGCTGAAAATGAAGCGCCAGCGCTGCAAATATGCATCCAGTAGCTAAATATCTGCAAATTATAAATTTCCTTAATAAAAAAGTTGATTTGAAATATGCATATGTACGTATGTATATCTTTTCTTTACAGTCGCTACTTGCAAAGAAAAATGGAGAAACATGCGGAGCAATTTTTTAAGAAGCTTAAAGGGACCCCAAAAGCAAAAGCCAAGAAACAATATTATTTACATGACATAATGCAGTTTTTGATTCCTTATGTAAGACCCGTTCAACTCACGGAGGGCAGTAATAGCAGCATTGTTCTGTGTGATGAAGATATTTTAACGGAAGCCGAAGAAATAGAGGTTCACACTGAAGAAAGCTCCACTGATACAGCCAATAAGACAAAGAGATCCAATGCCGATGTTGAACCGCATAAGCAGGCCAAAAAGATAAAGAAAACTGCTGAAGTGGATGACAAAGTTGCCGATGCTGTATTGCAGCTTGTTGAAGCAAAGCGACAAAAAAAGGTCACTCAGGTCACTGAAAGTAGGAAAATGTTTCTTTTAAGTATGTTGTTGAAGCAAAGCGACAAAAAAAGGTCACTCAGGTCACTGAAAGTAGGAAAATGTTTCTTTTAAGTATGCAAGCAAATGTCGAAAAGATGACGGAGCAGGAATATGCAGATTTTAGAATTTACTGCCTCATGGGAATCCAAAAATGTATAGCCAACCGAGCGAATAATTCTAATTTGCAATCTGTTATCCCATCGCGCAGTAATTCCTTTGTCAGCACACCTGCTCATTCGCCGAAAGGCGTGCCATTCAATCAAAACCCGACTCAAATTTAAAATACCAGCAGTGAACATTTATTGATAAGTACACCTGCTCACTCGCCAAATTTCATACCAGCATACCAAAGAACAACTGAAATTGCATGTACCTCTAGAAGAAATTCCACGAGCGGCACACTTGGGAATCAATTATAACTTCCAATGAAAATGCACAGCAATTTTTCCTTGCAACTCATGAATAAACAAAACAATAAACAAATATATACTTATGTGTATGTACATATGTATGTACATAGTACGTATGTAGATAAAAACAAGAAAAATACCTTAGCGTTATCATTAATCGTTCTTTGGGCCCAATGCATTCCCTGAATCTTGTGTTTTGTTTTTGAATATCTGGACCCACAATTGATTCAAGGGTCAAAAACGTATTCTTGGACATTCTGTAGAATGACTGGAACTTGCAATCGTCTTCTGAAAGTTCTATCGCGGCAATGTAGAGGCGTTATTGGGCATTATTTTTTATGTAGGAATGGACCCAGTATCTTCTGCGCCTTCTCATTCGGCGGCGTCGCACGTAAAGGGCTAGGATCATTGCCAAATCCTCGTCTTCGCTGGAAGATGATGATGACATCGCACTTAAAAATTGTATTTATTTTGTATGACAACTTAACAGAAAACTCAATGTGTTGAGCGATCGTGACGACAAGTGTGCGGAAGTCTTGTTCGTCATGTATTCGTCTCGTCATGACGAGATGAGTACATGACGAGGGCGGGACGACAAATGTGCTCAGGGCCTTACGCTCTATCGTCAAGAATGATAGAATACAAGATTGCGCCGATCAGAGAGGATTTTTGAGAATAACTTTTGTGTGACGTCACACTGGTGCAATTGCGAGAGAGAAATGCCAAAACGTGAGCAAGAATGGAAGAAGAAGAAAAAATGTTGCAAGGAAAACGTAAACAAGTTGCACCAGTGTGACGTCATGCAAACAACGATTCTGTCAAATTCGTTAAGAGAGGAATAGCGGTCCGAGATCGGCGCAACCTTTGTATTCTCTCAATCGTGCTCTATCGTTTAGTCGTTGGCTAGAGAGCAACGAATCAACATCGTGTTTGGCTGTTGCGCTTTGTTTCTTGAATGCAAAATTGCCTTGCGAGAAATATTACATGCTTGAAAATGCTTTTGGTGACATGCAATGCCTTTTGTGTTAGAAGTCATATAAAAAACAAAGAATATGCTATTCAAAGACATTTTGATTCTTTTCATAAGGAAACATTTTGATGAAGAAGAAATGCAACGACTTTTTAATGAAAAAAGTTATTTTTTTTAAAGAACTAAAGAGTGGTTGTTGAAGGGAATATGTATGCGATTAAACAACATTTTTAAACATTTCCTTATGATATGGAAAATTTTGAGGAACATGAATTTCAAATTTTTTATTTAAATTTTCAATATTTGGTGTGGGTGAATCCAAATGAATTTTGAAATTTTTTATTTGAGTTTTACTTCAATATTTTCATAACTCAGAAAACTAAGAACTCGAGAAAACCAGTTTTAAAGTTTTGAATTTACATATACTCCCAAGGGAAAAATTAATACATATTCAGCTTTATCATTTGTTTCCGTGAGTTTACTATGCGCGGATGAACCTTTTTCGGGTGAATTTTTTTTTTCGGGCGAAACTCAGGATAAGGCTGATTTTGTTCTAGTGGGCTACTGGTAATCGTTACAGCTGTGAAATTTTTAAACATCATAAGAGAGAGCTAATGTTCATTCTTGCATACTTAACCCCATTTTTGCTTTTTTGGGATTATGATTACTTTTATAGTAAATGAGCGATGCACATATATGTGTTAAATATATGTATTTATATGTTTTTATCGACGACAGATAAGTAAAAAATTTTTCCGCTTCTCGTAATTTCCTACTGGGTTGCTCATGCGGAGCAGCTCTCTTGTTCTCCCCAACACAGTCAAGGTTTAACTTTTGCCGACCAGTGCTTTAGAATGCGATGGGCATCACGATTGAGAGAATACAAAGGTTGCGCCGATCTCGGACCGCTATTCCTCTCTTAACGAATTTGACAGAATCGTTGTTTGCATGACGTCACACTGGTGCAACTTGTTTACGTTTTCCTTGCAACATTTTTTCTTCTTCTTCCATTCTTGCTCACGTTTTGGCATTTCTCTCTCGCAATTGCACCAGTGTGACGTCACACAAAAGTTATTCTCAAAAATCCTCTCTGATCGGCGCAATCTTGTATTCTATCATTCTTGGATGGGCATAATGTGCACATACGGGCAAAATTCCCAAACGTGCAAACCGCGGGCAAATGTGCAAACCGTTGGGATGATGAGGTGAAGTAATTATGTCCGGGGGGGGAAACAGAAAATTTTGCGCGAATTGCATCTGTATGTGTGAGCGGAATGAGAGAACAAGTATATGTGAGTACTCACGAATGTGAGACCCCATGGCTGCCAACTTTCCTAAAAGTACCAAAACTTGGGACAAATCAAAACATTTAAATTTTTGTTTTCAGTAAAATTTAATATGCATCTATACTACATTAGTGATCGGTCCAAGATATAAGAATTGTTGTATTTATCAAAAACCAAAATAAATAGTAACGCACTAATAACGATTTTAAACTTTTATAGAACCAATTGAATTTTCACTTTAATTCAATCAAGATATATATTTTATTTGAAACAATGCATTTATACACATATGTATGTACATACTTATGTGTATAAAAAGATTTTCGTGTCCAGAATAAAATGCACTAAATAAGAACTGAACAGGGCGGGAAAGGTATTCTAACAGTATTATATAGTTGTCGAATATTTTTAGGTATCTTCGGCTCAGCTAACATGAAAAAAGCTGCATGTATGCATATCTATATATTTTTGATGATTTGAAGATTTTAATTTTTAACGATGCAAAGTGAAGTGTATGTATATACCATACTCGTTAAATAATGATTAGATAATGCTAATGATTGCTAATTAACCTTCTTTTGTGAAATTCTCTAATTCATTAAACAATTAGAATTAGTTCAACTAATTCCCATTAGATAATTGAAATTTTTATTCCAATGGTAAAACTAATTGCAATTAGTTGCCATTAGCAAAAAATTTGGTTTATCTTTACAATTAGAAATCTAATTGATTTCTGCTAATGCAATTAGATATTCAATTAGCTCGAATTAGAATCAATAAACTTTTTCCAAAGAATTATTGAAGTGAACGAATAATGATGTAAGTCACTGTATGTGCAAACATGTGGTTATTCGATTACCGTAATTGTTATCAACTGGTAATTGTTTGAAATGTAAATAAACAAACGTGCTTTGCAATTTGTTTCAACTTCAAACTTTCAAGTGTTTGCATTGTTTAATATTCTAAATGAAATGACACTGGTGACAATTTCATGCAGGTTTACTCCTACCAAATACTTATAACAGACAATGTCTTGCAGCGGTCACTTATAAAAAGTTCATTGCAGGACATTGTCGCTTGAATGTCATCAATGATCACTGCATGGCAAAGTCATGCAGAGGCCATCAACGCCTAAATTACCATTTCCATATAAACGAAGCCCAAAGACATAAAAGACTTGATATGGCCGTACAAGACACTTATGTGACTAATTCATGAGATTCGCTACGGGGCAGCATTGACCTACATCCATTTGTACATACATACATTCGCGATTCGCGGGGGCATTTCAGTTTGCGTGGGAAATCGGGGAAAGGACCGTTTGTTGTGGGAAATTTTAGTTTACGTGGGAAATCGGGGTTTGAACTGTTTTTTGTGAGGAATTAGGTGTTAACTAATTTTCAGCCACTTGAACATTTCTTTTTATTATTCTAGAATTGAGTGCGGTACAAAACTTTCAAAAATCTTTCTAGAAAATCTAATTAGGAAACTCGAAATTTTTGCGAATGTTTGTTGAATTATTTTTTAAATATTGCGTAAAGTTTGAAATTTGGATTTATATGGGTTTTGTTAAAGAATGAGTTATATAAAAAAATAGCTCAAATTAAATAACAAACAAAATTAATAATTGTGAAAACTGATCAAAATTTGGGTCGGCTAAATTTTTCGGACAACGGTGTGTATGTAAATATTATATGTACATTTTTTATACCCGAGCGCACTTGTGCACAAGGGTATTATAACTTTGTTCACATAACAGTTGTTTGTAACACGCAAAACGAATCGAGATAGATATAGACAAATGTATACATAAATGATCAGAATGGAAAGAGAAATCGATTAAGCGGTGACTGTCTGTCCGTTCGTCCGTCCGTCTGTGCACACGATAACTCGAGTAAAAATTTAGATATCTAAACGAAACTTTGTACGTGCACTTCCTTCGGGCGTAGGACGGATGGTATTGAAAATGGGCAAAATCGGACAATAACCACGCNACTGCGATATTTTAGTAACTACTGAAGATTATTCACTCAAAATTGATATTTACAATAATTTTTAGACGAAAAATAAGAATATTATACATTTTTGGCAAGTGGGCGTAGCCACGCCCAGTTATGGTTACATATGGGTGTTTCCATACAGCCGTACGCGACATTCGTACGCTTA
>NW_016160237.1:63443-67894 GCF_001687245.7 Rhagoletis zephyria | reverse complement strand
AAAGAATTTGGAAGCACAAATTGATGCTGCTATTGCATTACAGCTGCTATCAGTTTTTAACCCTACAAAATTTTACTCCAACCATACATATACATATGCACGTATGTATTTATGTTCGGCTGTACAAACAAACATGCTACATATTTACACACATAAACCAGTTCCAATTATCTTGTCATAGTATCGAGTAGTAGATGTTCAAATTCTACTGCTACTGTGGATGCCTTTTAGTTTTGTGTTTCTTGGCTTTTATCGCTTCGTGCCACTCTGCTTACACATCCTTCGATTGTGCTCTTCGCTTTACGTTGGAAAATATCAGTTACTATTTTCCAAAAACTTATCAAAGTTGCTGTCGATATCTAAAAGTGATAAACTAATAAAATAATATTAATCAACCAAAAAAATAATGGAAAACAAAAAAGGCTTCTTTGAAATGTTAATGCAAGAGGATGACGGTTCACAAGAATAAGTGCCGTTTTTTTTCAAAATAAGATTTGTGTTTAAAAGACTGATAAATTTTAAAACCTTCAAGAGAAACGACTCTTAATGATATGAAATCAAATTTATTTTTTAATGACCTACAGCTGGGACTAAGCAATTTTCTATCGACTAACGAAGCAGTAATGTTGAGAAAATAGTAACTCCGAATAAATTGTAGCAATTTTTTAACACGTATCCTGGACCCTGTATTGACTCTTAATACAAGGGACAAGGCAGAAAAAAAAAACATAAGGTCTTGCGACGTCTAATAAAGCTGCTGTGTGAAGAAGCGCTAATTTGGTTGGCATATGCAGTTGGAAAGAGACTCAGTCGCCGTTTGTCTGTACATATTATTCTGATGCACACTTTAGTGGGAAAACGGATCGTCAAATCATCCGAAAATGGATTCGGTAAACGTGAAAAAACGCATTTTAATCACTGTTCGCCTTTCACATCGATTTTCGGATTTTTTGCTAGCTGGGTAGGTGAACATATGTATGTATGTATATCTGCAAATAGATAAATCTATGAAAAACAAAAAAAAAATCATAAACAAGCAGCTGAGATGATTTGTGTTTATTTTCCCAGTGCACGCACGTTAACACAATCAGGCGCTCAGGACTCAAGCCGAATTGGGTCTGGGTACAAATACAAATATGCGAATGTATGCACTTTTATTTATAAGCAAATGACAGGCAGCTAAACACAAAAGCACACTCTGGCTCTGCTACATTTGTGGCTCTTTCAGCCAACCATCTTGTTTATGTACATTTCATGTGTTGGAATCTACAAAGCAAAACAGCTTTGGCCAGTTGGAAATTTATTGGCTTATTGGCAGCAATAATAATAATTGGTAAAATTGATACGTACAAAGACAGATGAATATTTTCAAATTCATACGGCATGAAGCATTTGATTTAACAAAATTTTATTGCAAAATCGTATTTAAAATGAAGCTTGTCATAAAGTTCTTTATAGTCACCTTAAGATTGTGCAATAATATTGTTTTTATTTATTCTGTTCATAAATGACACTGGTTCCTGTTTTATAAACTCGAATTTTTTACTTTATGCTGATGATTTGAAGTATTTTCGTAGTATTACCGGTGAGACTGATTCTCATCTCCTACAACAGGACTTAAATAACCTTGTCGAATGGAGTCGCAGGAATAACCTTTCACTTAATATTGACAAATGTTTTCATATGTCTATCTCTAAAGCTCCGGAGTTTCGGCAATCGCGCTATACTATTTTTAACCACCAACTTATTTCAGTTAAAGATTTTGTTGGAGTTGTATTCGATAATCGGTTTTCTTTCAGAAATCACATATGTTATGTCCTTCCTAAGGTTTACAGTAACCTTGCTTTTCTGCGCCGCTACTCAAAGGATTTCAAGGATCCNACTTAAATAATCTTGTCGAATGGAGTCGCAGGAATAAACTTTCACTTAATATTGACAAATGTTTTCATATGTCTATCTCTAAAGCTCCGGAGTTTCGGCAATCGCGCTATACTATTTTTAACCACCAACTTATTTCAGTTAAAGATTTTGTTGATCTTGGAGTTGTATTCGATAATCGGTTTTCGTTCAGAAATCACATATGTTATGTCCTTCCTAAGGTTTACAGTAACCTTGCTTTTCTGCGCCGCTACTCAAAGGATTTCAAGGATCCGTATACCCGGAAACTTCTCTACAATACTTTGGTTCATTCAAAACTTGAGTATGCCGCTATTATATGGAATCCGATTTATTATTGCCATGCTACTAGAATTGAAAGGGTGCAACGTAAGTTCATTCGCTTTGCACTTCAATCGATAAAATTTGAAGAGCCGCTGCCCTCATATAGTGCTCACTGTATGTTAATAAGCCTAAATTCACTTGAGAATAGAAGAACAATCCAGTCTCTAATGTTTGTTTACGATCTAATTAATGGAGTCATTGATTGTTCCGAACTTCTAGGGTTGATTAGTTTTAATATATCCAGCAAAGCTCTTCGATTTCACAAACCATTTTATCTTTCTGTAGCCACAGCTAATTATTCTTCTCATGCACCAATATTCAGTGCCCTTTTAGAGTATAATACAATCTCAAAACAATTAAATATTGATTTTTCATCACAAAGGTCTGTTTTTAAGTCAGCCATAGATGATCTGTATTGTTAGTTTTAATTTTCCATAAAGGGTTTTCATCTGCGTATACATTAGATTTAAGAAAATTGTATATGTACCTCTAGTCTGTAAGATATACCATGTCATAGACTGAATAAATCGAAATTGAAATTGAAATAAATAGGAGTTCTCGATGCATGTATTTTCTGCGATTGTAAAATTTACACAAAAAAGAAAAAATCAATACTCTCAATGGCCAAATATACTGAAACTGCGTTTTTGGTTTTTCTCGAACCTCAGAATTTATTTAATTAAAAGGTTATTTAAAAAATTCAGTGAAATATAGAATAACAATATGGGTAACAAATAAAAGCGAAAATTCTATAAAATAAGAAAAGGTGAATTTATTTTGTGCACAAGAACGAATTGCTAGTAAAAATTCATTTTTAAAATTGTACCTATCCTTGAATATCCTTGAAAAATTTCAATATTCATTTTCGAAAAAATTATACGTTAAGGAATTTCGACCTTCTAAACTTGTAAGTTGAGGAGAAAAAAACTTATTTTGGTAAAAAGCCAAAATGAACCAAAATTATTATATATTTTTTTTTATTCCACAAAATTCTTTTTTCATTTTGTACTCATATTGTTACTTTGCACTTCACTGCATTTTTAAAATAATTTTTTGAAATAAGCATATCTCTAAAATTTCCAAGTCCGTTTAAAAAAATCCTGCCGTCAGAGAGTAAAAACTAAAAATGCAGCTTTACTATATTAGACCCCTAGTTTCATGCGCTTATTGATTGCTTCGTTTATTTTGAAATTTAATTTTAAGGAAAAAGATACACTTCTTCAAGGCCAAAGACCGCGAGACGAATTGTTTTCCCTACTAAACCCACCGCATGACTTTTAACGTTTTCTACCGGGTCTCTTACAAGGTCCTTTGCTGTGCGAAAACAGTATCTAGCTGCACATGCTTTCTTATCCTATTTGTGTAAAAATCTTTTCGTGTCCTTTTCGATTACTGCTAACGTTTCGTATGAAAGGCGTTGGCTTACTTCCACTCTACGTTTTGCAATCCTTTTGTTGAGTCGTGAAGGAGTTTGTTTCTTTTTATAAGCTTTTACATCTTGTAGCGTTCGTGTCTATTTTATTGCGTTGGAAGTCTTTTATTCTAACATAAATATATGTACATATGTACTCTCTTTTTACCATCGCTTGCTTTGTTTATATTTCTCATTTGCCATATTTTTCTACAACTGTTTGTATGTAGTATTAGTGCTGCTTCTTTTGTGCATGTATAACATTTATGTTTGGAAATTGCCTGCAGCAGCGCCCGTAATGACTCTGGTGATAACCATAAAAAGTGCATTATGGAAGTGCAAATTGTCACACGATGGTCAACGTCATAGTACAGGGTGCACATATGCACATACATACATGCGCTTACGTGGGTGAATGTCGGTTTGTCTCCTTTGTTACGTTGTGCAGTGTTCCGCAGAGATCGCGTTGATGCTGATAACAAGCGAGTGCTGCCATATAAAATTTTATTGGTTATTATCGACAAATTCGTGTCAAAATTTATGTACTTAAGTTGATAAGTATGTCTGCGTGCAAGTCATTTTAAATTTTTATGAAGTTGAATGAACGACTGGTTGGAGTAAAAACACCAGCGCGAAAAGTGCGAATCAATTGTTGTCGGATAAAACGGGATTCTGTCAACTTTTTTTTTACCGATTTTATTCACAGTTGACTACAGGAAATTTTGGTAGTAATTCTATGATATAAAAAATACGGGTTTAAATAGTATTAAATATTGAAGATATGTTTAAAAAAAGATTATATATTTGATCGAAATAAAAA